>NC_056750.1:627012995-627255495 GCF_019279795.1 Protopterus annectens | reverse complement strand
GCTGATCTGGACCGGATGATGCGAAGGTTCATCCAGGCCCAGATGCAGATGGGAGTGCTCCTGACTCCCAGGGGAGCTCGACCCCATTTTTCAAGCCCATAGCTCCTTCTCCGACCCGCTACACGGGCTCGGAGCGCTCGGAACCGGCAGCTTCGGAGCTGGGGGTGGGTCGGCACCGACAGTACTGGGTACTTCGGATCCGACCCTGCCCTCGAGTTTGTCGGATCCGACCTCTCGGAGCCTTGGCCCGAGCTTCGGATCCGAGGGACTCAGTGTGCCTTCGGCACCGTCCGTGTCGGAGCGCACTGGTCCCTCGGATCTGAGGGGCTCGGCGCCGGCGCCGATCCACTCCTCGGATCCGAGGGGGAGCCGACTTTCGGATCCTTTGGTCGAGGCTGGCTCCCCCTCGGCTTTTGATGTAGTGGAGAGGGCTCTGTTGAGGGCATCCGGACCCCCGGCCCTTGCTTCGGCTCCGTCCCGCACTCCATCTGCTCTGGGTCAGGCTTCCGTCACCCGGCCACTGGGACAGCCCGTTTCACTGCCCCAAGCAGTTCCCTTGGAACTGGACACTGCTGGCGAGGGCTCCTCGGACAGCCCCCCCGAGGAAGCACCTCGCAAGCACACATGTAAGAGGAGGCACATAGACTCCCCCGAGTCTTTAACTGAAGACACGGATTTGGAGGAAGGGGAAGGCTCCCCAAGATCACCCCCTGAGGATGTCTCCTTTGGAGACATCATGGAAATGTTACGTATAAGAGGTGGGTGGTCTGTCCCAAAGTCTTCCTCGGACGAGTCCGTGTTCTTGGAGGCATTTGAAGCGGGCCCGTCTACCTCTTGGGTGTCCCCTCCTGCCGACCCCCTGGTGGACCTTATTACCACCAGGGCGTGGAAGGAACCGGACACCGTGGAGCCAATCCCCAAGAGGCTGGACAGGATTCTTAGCCCCCCTGCTGACCGTGCCCACTGGAGCAAGGGACCCCCTGTAGATGCCATGTTGTCAGCAGCAGCCACTAAGAGGGAACTCGCTCAGGAGAGTCCCTCAGTCCATCCCCCGAGCAAGGAGTCTCGGATGATGGACCGCTTGGGGAAGCGAATGTTTAGTTCAGCCACCTTCTCAGTGAGGGCGCTCAACTATTTGGCACATGTCATTAGGATGCAGCGCGATCTTATCAAAGAATACGGTGCATCCCCCCCAGAGTCCATGTCGGAGGAGGACAAACTCTTGCACTCCACCAGTATGGCCACTCTTCGTTCCATGACCAATACCTCTATGCGGTTACTTTCCCATGCTACCGAGGGAGCCGCTAGAGCTGCAGGAGTGGGCCTAGTCACAAGACGCCAGGCCTGGCTTCGCTATTACGATTTCACAGAGCCCTTCAAGGCGTCATTCACGAACACCCCCTTTGACGGTTCTGCCCTTTTTGGCAAGACGGTTCGTGACACCTTGGTCCAGAGCGAGAAGGATGGGAAGACGTTGTCTGCCGTCGGAGTCCGCTTCTCTGTGCCCCAGAGGTCCTACTCTAGGAACCAAAAGGGCCAGAAGAAGATGTGGTTCCGGAAGTCGCAGCAATCCCAACCCGCTCCGGACAACCACTCCTTCCGCGGCAGAGGAGGACAGGGAGGACGCCGCCCTAGGGGCAGAGGGGCTCCTAGGAATTTTGGGTCCAGAGAACCTTTCTCTGAACGGCCCACGCAGCAACCCTGAGGGGTTGCCCGACTGCTCCACTCTGGAGGCAGTCGGGGGACGTTTTTCGGAGCACCTAGCGGCATGGGAGTCCATAACATCAAACTGCTGGGTTCTCCAGATTATATCCAGAGGCTACAAAATCCCATTTCTTCACGTCCCAAAATTAAAATCCCTCCCCGACATTCCACCCAATCAGAGGGAGGTCGCTTCAGCAGAAATTGGCCATCTGCTGAGGAAAAGAGCCATCCAGCCCGTCCCCCCAGACCAGATCGGATCAGGGTTCTACTCCAGGTTCTTTTTAGTGCCAAAAAAGACGGGGGACCTAAGACCCATTCTGGACCTGTCCCTATTAAACCTGGCAGTTCCCAAGGAGAAGTTCCGGATGGTCACTCTACAATCCATCCTCCCCCTTCTAGGAGAGAATCACTGGATGTGCTCTATAGACCTCAAGGATGCATACTACCACATACTAATGGACAGATGATCCAGGAGGTTTCTTCACTTCCGGCTGGGAGCCAGTCACTACCAGTTCAGGGTCCTTCCCTTTGGTCTCACCACAGCCCCCAGGGTGTTCACCAAAGTATTAGCAGTGGTTGCGGCCCACCTGAGGCTTCAGGGGGTGCAGGTCTTTCCGTACCAGGACGACTGGCTTCTCACCGCTCCAACAAGGCATCTACTATCCTTGGCAAGAGACTCTTTTCTTCGCCTAGCTCCCTGGCTAGGCATCACGGTAAACGTAGGAAAGTCCAACCTGGTCCCTACTCAGTTAATAGAATTAATGTAGAAACAGTAACCTGATCTCTACCACGATGCAGTAAAGACACACTTGAATGCTCTTGAAAGTCCAAAAGGCAGCTAACAAAAATGAATATAGCACACTTGTAATTAAAAGTCCATGAAGCAGTCAAACAACGTAGCAAAATTGTAGTAAAAAGCTCCTTTAATCCATAAAATAGTGGGTAACGGTAAGCGCTTTCAGGTGCAACCACGCTTCCTCAGACAAAGAAAAACCCCACATACACTGTTTAAATAGCATAAATTGAAATCTAAATCAGGTCAATTAAGCTATATCAATTAAATTAATTGGCAATGAGTGCTTTAAAGGAAAAGCAAACTAACTAGCATCTATACAGTAATCTAATATTATGAATATAAATATAAAACACAAAACAAAACTATGCAAAATTACTACATCCAATTTCAAGACCGTTTCCAAAATCATATCATCTGTAAAAGTTAATTAAACAACAGGGAGTAAGATGAAGAAAAATAAATGCAGGAGATGAATATCAACTGCAAGTTAGCGTGAAGCTAAACGAATCAATTAAGGTGCTACTGAAATATATTTTCTTTTTCTTTATTCCCCAAAATCATCTTTACAGATCTAGATTTCCAAACCACTTAGTGGTAAAATAAAAATAAAAATAAGATTTTGGTGGGCAGTAATTAATTTTGCAACAAATAAAAAATATATATACAGTTTTAAATTAGTCAAAAATTGCAGTTTGACAACAATAAAATGTTACCAGAAGCCAAGCAACTCAGGTGCATCTAAAGTTAAAATCAGACTAATCAGTCTAAATACTGGACCGTAAATATAAGCAATAAAAGCTTGTGCTAGCAGAAAATATAAACGTGCTGGCTGACAGAAGCATTATAAGCAAAACTGTTTATATAAAACTATGTTTATAACATACCGCTGCTAAGTATGATTTCCTTTCAGTTAAAGGCGAATGCCTGCAGTGCAATCTCCAATTAACACTGAGCATGTCTCTATAGAGCAGCTTACTGACACAAAGCAACAAACAAAACAGCCTTGTCGGTCTAAAACCTAGACCGTAAATAAAAGCAATAAAAGCTTATGCTAGCAGAAGATATAAACGTACTGGGTGACAGAGGCATCATAAACAAAACTGTTTACATAAAACTGTATTTACAACATACCGTTACTAGGTATAATTTCCGTTCAGTTAAAGGCGAATGCTTGCAATGCAGCCGCCAATTAACACTAAGTATATTTCTTCAGAGCAGCTTACTGACACCAAGCAACGATTAAATAATGAATGAATCATAAAAAATGCCTAACACATAATTTATACCTAGAAAACTCTTTATATATATATGAGTGTTGAGAATATCTGTCTAGTATCATTGGTGTATTATAAAAAAGATACATATAAATGTATACTATGATAAAATACTTCATGGATAATATGCATAAATAAAAATAAATATATATGAAAATAGTATATGTAAATGTGCTTGATATCATTAGCTATGAATTATGGAAACATGTGCATGAATGCATATATAAGAAATATATAATATATATATATATAATGTAAGGTAACATATAATAAAATCTAAATCTAAATACCATAAGTCATTTCTTTTTTCATTAGCGTGACTTATAACAAATAAAATTTATATTTAAATTAATATTTAAATTTATTACAAATTCGTATCATTTTAACCTAGAAAATCAAAAAAATATATATAAATAGAGAATTATATACTATGGCAATAACATTCCAATTACAGGGAAATGCATAAAGGGTTGGAAGAAATAAAAGAAATAAAAAATTAAAAAAATAAAAAATTTTGTCCAAAAAATATGTAATAAGATTTAGAACTATAAATTATTTATCAAAAATATATATATATATATACAAATTAGTTTATTAGTTCATTTATTTGCTATATATAATATTCAAATTTATTATTGCAAAATATGAAACTTGGAAGTCTATGATAGATATTATAAATTATTATAAACTTGCAGTTATTTTACATTAACAGTTAATTTAACGTTTCCTAGTATTCAAAATGGGCTTAATAGACACAAAAGTGTTAAGGCCAGGAAAATTGTGAGCATTGAACTTCAATATCCACCTAAGTTCTGCCAAGGCTAAACTATTAGAGTCATCTCCCCCTCTAACATTTGGAGGCACCAATTCTAGTACTCTAAACAGAAATGTATGGTCTCTATGATCTTTTATATGCTGTGCTAAAGCATTTGTATCTGATGCTTTCTTGATTTCATATAGATGATTATAAATACGATCAGCTAGTCTTCTTTTCGTAAGCCCTACATAGAAAGCAGTGCATTTTATACAAGTAGCTAAGTAGACCAGATTTTTTGAGTTACAAGTAGCTAGTGTATTAAAACAAAAGGTAAAAGCCAAGGAAGGATGGGTAAATGTTATATCAGTACAGATGCTATTGCACCTATTAAAGGTTTTTTTATTGAGGCTTCAGGGGGTGCAGGTCTTTCCGTACCAGGACGACTGGCTTCTCACCGCTCCAACAAGGCATCTACTATCCTTGGCAAGAGACTCTTTTCTTCGCCTAGCTCCCTGGCTAGGCATCACGGTAAACGTAGGAAAGTCCAACCTGGTCCCTACTCAGTTAATAGAATTCATAGGAGCCAGGTTAGACACGAGGAAGTTAAGGGCCTTTCTCACAACCGACAGAGTTTGGAATCTGCGACTCTAGGTGCGGGCCATCCTCCACTCCAGCTCGGTTCCTGCAGAATTGGTCCTGAGGGCACTAGGGTCTATGGCGGCAGTGATTTCTCTTCTTCCACTCGCCCGCTTGAACATGCGGGTACTTCAGTGGACACTTCAGGTGCAATGGTCATTTCTGTCTCTCCCCTTGCATCACCCCATTGCAATCAGCAAGGCTTGCAAGCGGTCTCTCTTGTGGTGGTTCCATTCCCCGGATCTCCACAGAGGCCGCCCTTTTTGTGCATCTCCCCCTCTCGCCACAGTGACCACGGACGCTTCCCGCCTCGGGTGGGGGGGGCATTTTGCGGGCCGGACGGTCCAAGGCACGTGAAACGACTCAGAGACCTCCCTGCATATCAATGTTCTGGAAATGAGGGCGGTGCTCTTGGCGTTGCAAGCACTTCAAGCTTTCCTTCCCCTGGGAACAGTTGCGATTCAGTCAGACAACATGTCGGTGGTCTGGTACATCAAGAAACAGGGGGGAACCAGGTCTTACCCTTTATGTTGAGAAGCCATGAGAGTGTGGGAATGGGCGATCTCCACCAACTGCTTTCTCATCGCAACGCATATTCCGGGTCGGTCCAACATCCTTGCAGACAAGCTCAGTCGCACCATTCTCTCCCCGTACGAGTGGTCTCTCAATGCTCAAGTAGCGGAACGTATATTCGCACGGTGGGGGACTCCCTGTTGCGATCTCTTTGCTTCTCCCTTAAACGCCAAGTGCGACAGTTTTTTCGCTCTAATCCCACCTCCAGGGGATTCCCCGAGAGATGCTCTGGTGCATGCTTGGCCTCCTGGTCTTCTTTACGCATACCCTCCTCTGCCTCTGATGCTCCAGGTGCTTCAGAAAGCTTCTCGGTTGGGGTGCAGAATGATCCTCATTGCCCCATTCTGGCCTCGACAGATCTGGTTCTCTTACCTAAGGTCTCATTCAGTGAATCCACCTTGGATTCTAGATCCCATTCCGGATCTGATATCACACCCATCGAACCTACCAACTCCGAACCTGGACAACCTGAAGCTGACTGCTTGGCTGCTCCAGTTCCACTCCTAATCAGGACTCCCGGTATCTCTTCCCCAGTTAAGGCCATTCTGGTAGCGGCTCATAAACCCTCTACCAGAAAAATTTACCGCAGTAAATGGAAAGCGTTTCTCCATTTGGGCGGAGCGGCAAGGTCTAGATCCCTTCACGGTTCCCCTTCCTTTGGTTCTAGACTTCCTTACTACTCTATTTAATGATGGTGCCAGTAGTTCTACAGTCTAAGTTCAGCTAGTGGCCATTTCTCATTACCATGTTGGTCATGACTCTGGGCCTCTTATGTCTGCCAAGTTATGTAAAATCTTCCTAAAAGGCACCTTTTTGCTTAGACCCCCTGTCAAAGAGACGGTTCCCCCGTGGGATCTTTCTTTGGTTCTTCAGGCCTTGACCGCTCCCCCCTTCAAGCCTGCGGCCACAGTAGATCTAAAATTCTTGTCTCTTAAGACTGCATTTTTAGTAGCCATTACCTCAGCTAAGAGAGTTTCTGAACTTCAAGCCCTGTCCATGAAACCGCCTTATTTGGTCTTCCATCCAGACCGGGTGTGCCTCAGGATCAATCCCTCCTTTCTTCCTAAGGTAGCTTCGGAAGCGAACATTAATCAGTCCATCAACCTCCCTGTTTTCTTTCCTAAGTATCAGAACAAAGGTGAATACAAGCTGCATTCCTTGGATGTTCACAGGCAGCTTCGTTTTTATCTTAACAGGACAGCTGGTCATAGGCAATCCGACCAATTGTTCATTTCCTTTGCCAGATTCAATCTGGGTAAGCCAATTTCCAAAGTTTCCTTGTCACGCTGGATTTCTTAGTGTATTCTGTTAGCTTACCAAGCTTCTGGGAGGCCCGCACCGGAGAGAGTCCATGCTCATTTGACTCGGTCTGTCTCTACTTCAGCGGCCTTTAAGTCTAGGGTTCCTCTGGATGACATTTGTTCAGCAGCTACTTGGGCTTCATCTCATACCTTTATTTCTCATTACAAGCTGGACATCACGTCTAGAGGTAGAGCATCCTTTGGCTCCAGGTGCTCGGAATATCCTTCCATGATGGCCGCCCAAGATTCAGGTAGCTGGGGACTCTGTCCCACAGGTTGCTGACAAATGAATTCTCCTACTTCAGATTTAGAAGTTATGTACTTACCATAACGTTCCATCTGAGTAGGTGGATTCATTTGTCTGCAACCATCCCGCCCTCCTATCCCCCTGGCCTTGTTAGTTTCCTGCATAGGATGTGTTACCCTTTATTAGGGTAGTTGGTGCAGGGCAAACTCGATCTGAGGTCATGTAGGGAGAGCATGGCATTATGGGTGAGGGGAGGAGCTAGGAGCTCGGATCCATAGCTGGATAAACCATGCCGGTTCGGATCCGATATCGGATCCATACCCACAGGTTGCAGACAAATGAATCCACCTACTCAGATGGAACATTATGGTAAGTACATAACTTCTAATTTTTGTAGCATTATTTGTAGTTTTGGGGGAAATGTGACTTATTGTAACATCCGACCATCATTTATACAGTATAATGCACCTCTGTCTCCATAAGTAGAATCATTTCTAAACGCTAGCTGTTTGTGTTTGGGATCTTAGTCTTGTAGTTTCATTCACAATTTGAGGACTCCTGCAAGATTTGGGTGCCATTTAGACCTTTATTACTGCATTTTTCCATGAGCAGTGTTACTTGTAAATCTCTGTCTAGTCTGGTGCCCTAAACTGTTGTCTAGATTGTAGTAGTGGCAGTATAACAATTTTTGCTGTAGGAGTTAAGCTTCTACAGCTGTTTATATTTCATCTTTACTGCTATAGTCATATTCTGCATATTGTTTGCTTGCTGAAGTTGCATTCCAGTGTGCCTTTTGTTACACTGCTCATGCTCCTGTTTTTCCCTGATGTCCTTCAAGGATGCATCTGCATTCCTTACATATGGGTTGTCCTGCCTCAGGCAGCCCTTCGGTCGGCCAGATTCCAAAGTCTGGGTCTGGCGTCGGCTGATGTCGCCCTTTTCCCCGACGTCAGAGCGCCTGGGGTATAAAAGCGTCAGCCGACGCCATCTTCCTCAGTTTTTCTTGCCCCAGATGCCAGGAGCCCTCTAATGAAGGCTAAATTTGGAGAGAGAACCCATATGTAAGGACTGCAGATGCATACCTATCGGACATCTACATTTATGGTAGGTACAAAACTGTACTTTCTTTTGTCTGCCCCATCCCCAACTGATACACTAAGCACCACTGCCCCTGCTGCTCCCTACTGTTTGTAGACTAATTACAGTTTTCCCCTGCCTCCACTGTACAAGATAGTTTCTGAAATTCTAAACCTATTTGGAGTCATTAAACTGTAGCT
Source organism: Protopterus annectens (assembly GCF_019279795.1). Taxonomy (NCBI): domain Eukaryota; kingdom Metazoa; phylum Chordata; order Ceratodontiformes; family Protopteridae; genus Protopterus; species Protopterus annectens. Next base: position 627,246,930 of record NC_056750.1, on the reverse strand, counting down.
CAGTGTCATAAGATTAGGGGAACTGTGACTTGCTAGAGGTTTTGAAGTCACAGAGCTCCAATGTTGGCTTTATTTAATTGAATCACTCTCTGTCTAATCTGCTGCAAGTAACACAGAGTGACAGCCACCCAGGATCTTTTATTCAAAACTCTGAGAAGCATTAAAAGTGCTGAACTGTAAGAAGTGTCCTTTTCTTTAAAAAATGGAAGGAAAAAAGTTGCATTAAGCACTGCTCAGCACACAGCCACCAGTAGACTTACTCTGTAGGGGATTGTCTAAGGAAGAGCTTTTTCCCCTTAAGATTCCCGCAAAATCTGTACAACCTTAGAAATCCAGGTCTGAGGCCCTAATAACTTGTACCAAGCACAGATACTATCACCTTGAGCTTGCAGTACACCCCTTTCTAAATAACTAGGCATTTTCCCATACTTTAGTAGTAAGTCCACCCAAACAGTATCTTAAATAAACTGAACTCCAAGCAGTTATAGTCACTTCTGCTCCTGAGTCTTTCCTGTTGAAACCACGGGCCAGCATTTTCTCACATCTTCTATAGCCAGCCTGATTGATAGGTATCTTGAAACAGTGTAAGAATTGTCTCCTTCTGCCTGACGACCATTTACTATTCAAACAACACATTATAGTGTGCAAGAGAGGTACATATATAGTGTTGCTGGAGACATAAATCTTACAGATAATAAACTTGAACACCAAAAAATCAGCAGGGCACCACACACCTCAAGAAGAATTTGCATTGCACGGAATCAGTCACATGCCATTGTTCTAAAGATTAACCTATCTAAATCTCAAAGACCTTGAAGATGCAGCAAAGATACAAAGCCCTCATCCAAAACACGAACGCACAAGAGTCACGAATAGTACCACAACAAGGTCAAGCACACCAGCAGTACTATAAAAATCTTATTTAATGACAATTGAGGTTAAGTGCTTTCACTCACTAAACATAGGTTTCATCAGAACACTATTACAAAATTTGACATCCATTTAAATATTGTTTTTGCCGCCAAAAAAAAAAAACAAGGCATTTTCTCTTAAAGTGAAAAGGCACAGTATATGCTTCATGTTATTCACATAAGCTCTCAGTAATATTGTGTACACCACTAGTCTAAGTGGAAAATAAAAATTCAACTATATAATAAATACATCACTCCAGTGTATTGCATAATTCCAAAAAATTATAAAACATCAAAATATTAAATATATATTATATGAATAATAAAATAAAATAATATTGAATAATTTACATACTTATACTTATATATGTTCACAAAACTAGATCAGCATCAAATATATAAAATGTAAAGCCATTGTAGAATTCATTCCTTTTTCTAAATAGTATAAATATATAAGTATAATATAAAGTTCATTAATAAATAACCTGGTAAAACCCTTAAAAGCTCATGTGTGTACAAAAATACATCAATATTAAATATAAAAAATATATGTATTAATAACTGCTAATATTTAATTACATAAATATGAACATGTTTATGCGATACTTATTATTTCATTCACCTTATATACTGCATTTTTCTAAACATGTCATATAAACCAACATCACTCATTTACATTTTTGAATCAAAACTGGTTTAATTGTAATGAGATCATTAAGCCCAGGCAAAGTGGATGCGTCCATAAAAGGTTGCCACCAAACCTCCTTATATCCTAATACAGCCTTAAATTTCCCTCCCCTAGGATCAGTCTTAATATTCTCCAAAATGGCAAACTTAAATAAATGATGGTTACCCTTTTCCTCAATGTGCCTGTAAAGTGCATTGTTGTTATCTCTTCTTCTAATATTGTACAAATGATCGTAGATTCTCTTTTTTAGACTCCTCTCGGTCTTTCCTGTGTAATATCCTGTACATACCATACATTTAGCCATATAAATCACTAGCTTGGAATTGCACTTTTGGCTTTTGATAAAGTACCCCACTTGGACATAGTAGTGAAGCTCACTTGCACCATCTTACTGTTAGGCTAACCCTAACCGTAACCTTAATTCTACCACAGCCCCTAACCCTATATATTACATTACTAAAAACCCTTTCCCTAACAGTACCACTACACAAGACACAAGGACAAAGAATACAGACAACACAAAACATGCACAACACTGACACTGTCCACTTACCTAACCCTTTCCCTAAACCTAACCTGCGAACACTTGCATGTTTACAACATCTGCTGTAACACAGTCTTGCACTCTTTCATTCAAACATTAATTTTCCTGCACACTCCTGTGTACCAACACAATGTAAAACTAATGTAAAACTAAACTCACCCATATGTGATTCAGTCAAATGAGCATTCACTCATTTGTGCATTCTCTGTTTTTTTTTTACACCCATGAAAATCTTTCTACTAAATGTAAGTCTACCTTTTGAGTTGCAACTGTATATATATATATTTATATTTATATATATATATATATATATATATATGTGCACACACACGCACGCACAATCAATCCAGTTAACATATTGCTATACCACACACACACACACACACACACACACACATATATATATATATATATATATATAGAGAGAGAGAGAGAGAGAGAAAAAACATATAAACTTTATGTGAACATGTGTGTGTGTGTGTGTGTGTGTGTGTGTGTGTGTGTGTGTGTGTATATATATATATATATATATATATATATATATATATATATATTACACGTGTGTGTGTGTGTGTGTGTGTGTAAGACACTGTGTATGTATACACACACACAAATGAACAGCAAGAATCAGGACAGATTTTAAATTTTGATCATATGTACTTAAAAAGCTGCTAGACTAACAGGGTTTGCATTAGCTTGTGTTCTGTTAAGGTTATGAATTTCAAAACTCAAACGGATGTCATTATTTAGAGATTGCAATCTTAAACAATTAAGAGGTCTCTCTCCCTGTCTTTCTGTGTATTCCTCTCATTCTCAGACAGGCACGTGCACACCCACAAAAATGGCATGCAGACCACTTTACTGACTGTGTGCACCTTTGGATGTCTGATTGTAATGCAGTCATTTACACAAAAGATATAGACAAGTTTCACTGTTCTCCCACCAGTCATACCTTTCATCTTCTTTGCTTGACAGTGCTGGATATCTGCAACAATTTTTAAGTGTCACTCTGATTAGCTCCAAATGTTAATAGAGCATCATGTTTTGCATCAAGTATATTTTTTGTACTGTAAAACAAAATGCTAATATCTGGCACTGCTGATTAATTATAATCACTTAGAGATCACTCAGAAAAGCACGAAGAGCAAACGGAAGCTGGGTGGCTGGCCAGAAGCAAACAGAACGCAGACATCCCTTTTGTTGTTTGTCTGTCAGCAATGTCCACCTTTAGTTGATTCGCTGTCAGTGATACAAATGGATGTATGTGCTGTAATTCTTGGGCTGCTATATAAGAACGATTGCTAATGGATGCACAGTACTTCGGTTTGTGGACGAGAAAAAAATGCAAAAAGTTGTTAATGTTGCATTTTAATAATGCAGAATTGATGGGGCAGCAGCTGAATCAACCAGATAATGTTTTCCATTCATGTGACTTTCCAGCATAGCATCATATTTGCAGGACAGCCAGATAAGTAGCTGAATAATGTTGCCATCTTTTAAAAGTCAATTAATCACATTTTTCCAATGGAGGCATTCCTTTTTTTATCATTCCTCTGGAAGTACAAAGTCAGGGCATCTAGCAACCCTTCTTTTGTATGTGTGGAGTAATTTTATTTATTTTTTTTTTTCCTGTAAGTAGTGTATGGATGTGCTGTAAGCAGGGGATAAAATAGTTGCTTGAAGCTGTAGGTGCCATACAGTGAACTACAAAAGTAGCACTATAGGTGCCAATGAGTTAATACTTTGAATTCCTTAATTGTATCTGCTTCTCAGGTAACCAAGCATTCCTTAAAGTGCTGTCATGACGCTACTAATGCTGTGTCCAGAGCATCTGCTCCTGATTTACTTATGAGAAAATTTCTTTGGTTACATTCTCAAAACTTACCAGAAGATGTTAATGAGATTTTAAATTCTCCGCTGGGCAAAGATTTGTTATTTGGGTCAACTGCTGCTGAGATCCTCAAAAGATTTGATGAAAGAGGGAAGTTGATTCAAGGGTTTGCTTAGATTTTTCAATCCTCCTTTTCAAAGTTCAATAAAAACGTTTCTTCTTTTTTAGGAAGCAGAGTAAACACTCTCAGAAAAGTTCTAACAAGCAGAATTTTAAAATGCAGTGGCAAGGAGGCTCAAAGAAGAAAGGATGAGCTTCCCACAACCAAGTGCAATTCAAAAAGTATGAATGACTATATATTCAGTCCCCTCATTCTTCACCCTGGCAACCTTGCAAGCCTCTGTCTTCCTCTGCGACATCCGATTGTGTCAGACAAATGGGTTCTGAGACTTGTCCAAAAGGGGTATAGATGGCAGTGGGAGACTTTTTTCCCCTTTTAAGGGGATTCCTCTTCATCCTGCAAACCAGATGTCCCTGTTTCCTCCAATTCTAGAACAAAGTTTGGCTGGGGGGGGGGGGTGTGAGCCTTTAGCTCAAGAGGTAAAATATTTTTACTCAATTACTTTTCTGGTGCCATAGAAAGAGGGATCTTGGAGACCAGACCCTTCCTTTCTGAATCTTTTTGACAAGATTTCAAAGTTCAAAATATTATCCCTTCAAACACTGTTACCTTTCATGCCTTCCTGCAGCTTTATGGTAAACCTGGACCAAAGTGATACTTATCCATTCCATTCCAATCTGCAAGGAATTCATTTTTAAGATTTCCTGTGTCTGGTTTACATTATCATTTGTTTATTAATATTTAGTCTATCTACTGCGCCAAGGGTGTTCACAAAGTGACTGACTCCAGTGATTGCTTACTGTAGGCTTCAGGCATTCACATCTTTTCATATTTGGACAGTTGTCTTACATTTATAGACACGTTTTTCTTCCATTTATCAGAATTCCCTAAAGTTAAAGCCGAAGAAATCAGCACATCTGTTCAGCGTGAACTTTACTCTCAGCTGAGAAGGGAGCTCTCCATTTTGCCTTACTTTAACTGAAGTAGCATGATCCAGTCCTGGTAAGTAAGGAAGGAAGGAAGTAGGTGGATTATTGTGGAGTTTCAGACTTCTGATACAGATGTATAGGGCTTTGCAGTCTTTTTGGGCTTCCACCCGTCTCTTCCTGGTCTAAGAGGGAGAGATTCCCCTTCATCCCCTGAAGAAGAGGTACTCCCTGTCATGGAAGAGGAAGGTCTCAACTGAACTTTTCTATTCTGTTCCCATGTTCCCTACTAATCCTGAATAAGAGGAATATGTGCTCAGATTGCCAAAATGAAGACATTTCTTTCTGATGTAGGTAAAATAAAATAGTCCTTCAAATGATAAGGAAAGGAAGTTTCAGAAGCACAAAAAGAATGTTATGACCTGTTGAGTTTGGATTCTCTCAAGCCATCCATCTAGTACCCAGGGACTTTGGAGGGTGCCTTTAGTTTAGTTTCTACCTGTCTATATTTGCAACCTCCTGCACCTAGAAAATATGACAGGCTTTATAAGGTGCCAGACTCTCACAAGTTTCTTTTTAAAAACCCCATTGGTGACCCAGTTATGATTTCTACAGACAGGGATAATGGATCTAAGCCATTGGCTTTTTCTAATCCTTCTCCCAGTGAGAAGGATAGCAAGGCCTTTGACATGGATGGGATGAAAGTGCATGCTACTTCCACTTTAGCTTTCAGAGCCATCGTCTGTCAGACCCATTATGGCAAAGCACCTACTTTCTATATTTTCTGACATGCAGCTGTCCATAAGTAATCTCCCTGTTTCAGATAATAAAATTAATATGTCAAACTTTGTGCCTTCTGATTCCCAGGTCACAAAACACTCAATAAAATGTACATATGATCTCGTAGACACTGTGTCATGAGATACTAGCACAGAGTCTGTGATGTGCGGGAATGCCTAGATCAGACACAGGAGTTTCCTTGAAGATGTCAAAATGCAAATTTTAAATGTCCTCTTGGAAAAGGGCTTTCTTTTATTTTTGGGAATTCTCCTACTGAGGTGCTGAAAATATGAAAGAGGGATATAAATGCTGGATGTGTAGCAACTCTGTATTTCTTTCACCTACCCCAAGGTACCAGAGAAATTAGCCTTCAATTCCTGAGCCCTTCTTTCAGAAGCCTTTCAAATCAGTTCAGCAAAAAATCCATTAAGCAGCAAGACAAGAAGTGGCATGGGGACTGAAAAAAGAAAAGGAATTGACCCAAACAGTATTCTCTGCATAAGAAAAAAATGCATGACTACCTTTTGACCTCATCCCCTTGCTCCCCTTCCTACCACATACATCCTAAGCTATTAAGTGCACACTCTCATTTCTTGCATCTCTGGAGCAAATAACAGGTGTTTGAGTACTGAAAATAATTCAGTAGGGCTACAAATTGCAGTGGGTATCCATTTCTTTACAATCTGAAATCACTGTTCCACCAAAGAACCAGACTCCTTTGTTCCCCCAAATTTTAACAGATATGTTTTCACAGAGTTTAATATAACCTGTTACTCCTTCCTAATGTGGAAAAGATTTCTATTCAAGGATTTTTCTTAAACTGGTTTCCAGATGCCGTTTTTCTTTTGTATGTCCGTCAGTTCTGAATACCTTTCTTATTGATCGAAAGTCCAAAATGTTAACTTTGGACTCCCTTTTTCCTCCTCTTCCACATGGTGCTTCCTTGGTTTCTTTAGACCTCACTGCGTCCTTATTCACAAAGATCACAGGTGGTGGTCATCATTTGATTACTGCTTGCAGTAGCCTTTGCTATAAAAGTTGCATCTTGCACAGGATATAACAGCCAGACAGCTTTCAAAGCTTAAAGGCATCCTTCAGTTGCCTGTAACATTGACAGCTGACAAAACTGTAAAAAAACAGTGATATGGGTGCCAAGCCCTTCAGAACTTTCCTGCCACCGAAGAGCTCTCCTCTTGCGAGCTTTTGAGGATCAATGGGTAGGCAAGTTCCTTTTCGTGGGGAGGGGGGACCATCCACAATTTGTTTTATGACTAAAACCTTCCCTTTTCAGTAAATCATTTGTTTTTTACTAGGTATTTTATTGTTCTTGGACTATCACATGACTTTTATTCAATTGAAAGCTTGTGCTTACAGTTTTCACCTTTGCATTTTTGAGTTCCCAAGACTTTTAACTATAATCATCGTTAAACAGTTTTGTCTGTGGGAATAAAAGACTTCATCAGAATACAGACATGGAACATTCAATGAAATTTAAACAAGTCAGTGTCATGTATTACACCAATTAAATTACAGTTAGAATGTGCATAAGAATAAAAAGTCTTAACATCTTTGCCCAAGGTAATGTGCTTACTAGTATGTATAAATTTACATTGCCTACATGACCCACAGCAAAACATACCAGTGGGACAGGAAGCCATCATTTTATTATTAAAAACGTTGCACTCCAGTCTTTTCTTAATATTGGAACCACACTTAAACTGGGGACTAAACCTTGGTTCTTTTTTATCTGTCAGACCACTGAAATGTTGAAACAGATCACATCCATCATAAATATTTTTGTATAGCAGGATGATCAACAGTAAAACTTATAGACATTCCATCTTTCCTCCTACCAGCTCTTATAAGTCATAATATTCTACCCATATACTAAGGCTACTGCAGCAGTGATCTAATTATGAACATAATACAGTTTTGCAGTTAAAGTTACCATAACTGTGGATGTTCACATCATCAGTGCTGCTGTAGCTGCTTCCTCCCTCCCCCTTGTTTTTATGTTTTTTGTTGCCAGGGTGTGGACATTGGGTTTTACTTTCCTAGCATTGCCCTTTTTCAGGGGTCTAGCCTCCCTCTTTCATGTGGCATGAAAGCTCTGAAGACCTTAATGTCCAGACTGTTGATTTTCTATAGCTCTGCTTGAGCTGTCCAGTGGTTTGGGTGCATGGAAGGTGCCTTTCCATTTGGAAGATGTCTAGTTGTTCTATCATGTTTAGGATATAACTCATATTGCTAAGGCTACTGTAGCAGTGATTATTCGAACATCTGCTGCTATGGTAATTTTACTTGCACAACTGTCTTTTATTTAAGAAGTATTTATTTTGGGATTGCTCTTTCAGTTTATGGCTTTGCCCTTTTTTCTGTCTGCTACTCCAAAGGTGTTCACCGAATGTCTGGCTCCAATCATTGCCTTCTATAGACTTCAGGGGATTTACATTTACCCCTTCCGAGTCAATTGCCTCATTTTAGCTGCTTTACTCGAGACCCTGTGGCATTCATTCATTTTTCCAAGAATCTATTCCACACTGTAGGTTTCAAGTTAAATCTGGAAAAAAATTCCATGATTCCATCTCACAGGTTAATTTTTAAGGATACCTTCCAGACTCCAACTTGATGGGTAGCCTACTTCTCTTCTGAGAAAGTTTCCCTCTACTGTTAACAATTTCTAAATTTTGCTCATCAGACCAGTCTCATAGCAAAGGTTTTCCTCAGAATTCTCTTTTCATGGCTTCATCCATCCTAATGGTTCCTTTACTCGTTCTTCTTATGAGGAAAATTACAAGTTTTTCAAGTTTGTTGTGACCCAGCACCAACATCCCCTGTCTTTTCCAGTCCTGGTATTCATAAAAAGGGAGCTCCTCTGTTTGGTCATCCAAGTCCAAAAGAACTCTGGTCTCCATCTTTCCCCAACATTCAAACTGAATATTTCACAGCAAATGCTCAGATTTTGTTTGGGAGACAGTTTTTTGAGGTGTATGGAAGCCTCATTTTAGGGAAAAAAATCACAAACCTCAAAGAGAAAATGAGCCTAATAAAGGCAATCAAAGCACTGAATTGCTTTGGACACCAGCACCCCTGTTAGTCATAACAGACAACACCCATTTTATGTGTTACATAAACAAACGAGGAGGAAATCAATTTCTTCCTCCTTTGCAGACTAGACTTGATTTCCTGGGAGCTGACAATTTGATACATTTTCTAAGATCAGGCAATGTACATTCCGTCAGGGCAGAACACGATCACAGACTCCATGAGCAAATACAGAACAGACCCACATGAATGGATGTTACACCCAGAGGTCTTCAAGGAGAATGTCCACCTGTTAGGAACTCCTCAAACAAACCTGTTTGCCTCCATTCACAACAGACAGTTGCAGCTGTTCTTTGCCTGGACATCTTGCAAACAGGCCTGGAATATAGAAGGATTTTCTTTCCCATGGACAAGAATGCTCCTTTATCCCTTCCCACTTTTCCTGTGATAACTAGAGTCTTACTAAAAATAAAGAACTCTGCAAAAATATTTCTGGTAATCCCCTTTGGCCCAAGCAATATTAGTTCTTTCTTGTGTTGCACCTGGCTAGGAGCAATTACCAAAACCTTCCTCACAGAGTGGGCCTGCCCACTCAAGACACGGCATCTCCGATTCCCCTCAGTATTCTTGAAGCTATATCTGACTGTAGATTATGTTTTTGATTCCATTTTAGATGCACTTTTTCAAAATATATGCAATGGGTGTTATGTAGACTAAAAAGACTGGCCTGCTTCTAGGAAATTGTGTTTAGCCAAATGAAAGAGATTTTCTAGTTGGTGTCGTACTAGTGACCAGGATCTTACACAATCAAGGGCTCCAGTGATTCTCCAGAAAATCTATGAATTACTCAAATCAGGCCTGTCTTAAACTTCTAACAAAGTACATATTTCCGTTGTTTCTGCTTGTCTCTCAATAGATTGCCCCTTTTCTTCCTTGTTCCAAGTCACAGTTCTTCAAAGGGATTTTAAGGAATAGTCTCCTAGGAAACAGGTGGCACTATCCTGGGATTTTAATTTGTGTTAGTAAAGCTGACTCTCTCCATTTGAACTTAAAGCTAGCTATTCCCTGAGGTTTCATACTTGGAAGACATTTATCGTTTATTAGGTTCATAGGTTCATACTAGGCTATCTGCCCTAGGGCATTTATAAGCCTAGCCAGAATGTGTTTGGCTTTCGCCACCCATTTTAAATTTATTTTGCTATGCCCTTTTTCGAGGTTAGTATACTGTGCCTCTGTCTAACATTCACTCATCAAGATTCCTCTTGAAGAGAGTCAATGAGTCAATGAGGGACTCTGCCTAACCTGGACTGGGATTTTATTCCAGAGTGAAAGGAGCCTCTGGGTTATGAATCTGTCCCTCCAGCATGTCCTATTTATTTCAGTGCTGAGGTTCAAGTCTCTCGAGCGCGTAGCTCTATGGGATTTGGATTTTCTGAGGTGCAGCATGTCCATTAATTCCGGGTTGGACATGGCTTTATACGTCAGGCACAGATCGCCTCTGAACAGGCGGTATGCCACTGAGTAGAGCTGGAGTTTCTTTAACCGGGCAGCATATGGCATCTGTTTGAGCCCTTTGATCCTCTTGGTGAGGTACTTTTGGGGTCTTTCCAGTTGCTGCAGGTGTCTGGTAAGGTACATCCCAAAAGGGGCATTGTGCTCAATTATGGGCCTGATGAGGGATGAGTAAAGAGGTACGATGACCTCCCCTGATCTAGATGTGAATCCCTTCATGATTAGGTGGGCTATATAAAATGTTTTTTTAACCACTTTGGCCACGTGGTTGTCAAATGAGAGATTGCTGTCAACTTGGGTCCCCAAGTACCTCATTACTTCTTCTGTACTTAATGGATTACCACCTATGTGGTAATTTGTGGGCAATTTGTTTTTGCCAAAGGGGATGACTATACACTTTTTGGCATTTAGCTTGAGGCCATGGCTCTGGCACCAGTTGTCTGTTTCTATGAAGCCCTTTTGGAGGATACTTGTGTCGACTGGAGAGTCGATTATGGCGCCCAGTTTGCAGTCATCTGCGAACTTGGTCAGCCACAGTCCTTCCATGTTGGCCTGTACCTCCGAGAAATATATACCGAACAAGAGAGGTCCCAGGACTGATCCTTGTGGGACACCATTTGTAACTGGTTTGGAGTCTGACATGGCTCCAGCAATTCTAACCATGTGGGTTCTGTCCTTGAGCCAGTTTGCAATCCATCTAGTGACATAGGGGTTTATATTTAAGCTGGTGAGCTTATCTATAATGCCCGAGTGGGGTATTGTATCGAAGGCTTTTGCGAGGTCCAGGTAGGCTGTGTGGACCACCTTCCCCTCGTCAATGGCCTTGGTGACTGTTTCAAAGAAATCAACCAGGTTATTACTATGACTTTGACTAAATGAGTCTCTGAGTTGCAAGCCTCATGTCTTCTCTGCCCTTTGTTATTTACAATAAAGGCAGTGTGAATCTTAGAACCAACTCTACCATCATGCGTAAAGTTGTTTCTGAATTCATCTTGAATCAATCTATTTACCTCCTTATTTTCTTTTCTGAGCCAAAGAACAGAAGAAACAGTGTTAAGTATGCATTGGATGTCCACAGGCAACTCTGGTTACTACCTGGACAAAACAAAAAATGTCAGAATGTCAAACCATTTATTTCCTTTGAAGACAAGAAAAAAGGACAGCCAGACAGAAAGCAAACCATTTCCAGATGGCGTTATCAGGCTCTTCAGTTCTGTTTTTCTCCTCATGGAAAAACACCCCGAAGAAGGTCAAGGCTCACTCCACCAGAACTGTGGCAACTTTTGGAACCTTTTGAAAGGGATAGATGCTAGAGTTATTCTAGAGAGAGCAAATTAGTCATTTGTGCACTTTCACTAAACTCCACAAAACTGACTCTTTTCAGAGCAAGGACAAGATTTGTTAGATGATATCTCTTGCCCAGTGTCTTCTGGACTCTTTTCTGTCTCCCCCCACCCTTTCTTTCTTAGTTTTGGCAATTGTCCCATATAGTTTTATGCTACTGCAACAGTGATCTAATAATGAACATAGTACAGTTTTGTAAATAACCTTAGATGTTCAGGTAAATCATCATTGTAGTGCTAACACTCTCCCTCCATAACCTTTTATTTTGATTCTTGTGTATACCCCTGGTATGGATGGGATCCCTATCACCTTTTTTTTCTGTTTTTCTAGCATGATATGACATTTGACTACTTGGTGTATTTGTTATAGCTCTAGGCTTCAGTCTCCCTCCTTATCTCAAGAAAACTCTGAATTTTGCCAGCACATTCATGCTTAAGAAGAATGTGCAGTGCACAAGAAAGGCACTCAAAAGCTGCAATATTCTGGCAAGATGTCCAGTATCTTTAGCAGTTTGCATCCCATATAGCTTTCTGCTTCTGCAACAGTGACCTTTTCAAACATTTTCTGTTATGGTAAGTTTACTTGCACAACTGTACTTATCTCTTCTCAATTGTGGTAACCCCTTGCAGAGCATCTGCTACAGAATCTTGTGTCTTACAGTAAACCCAAACACATTGTGTCCCTTACTATGTGGTTATGGTACAGTGCTAATTTTATAAGGCACCTAATTTCAGAAGTGGTAGCCATTTGTAGTAACCTGATTTCTCTGCATGTTGTTATATTTAAGCAGGGTATAGTGCCCATGTATTTTGGCGGCCGTGGTGGCTCAGCAGTTAGTGTTGCCACCTCACAGCAAGAGGTTCTCTGGTTCAATTCTCGGCTGAGGTGCTTTCTGTGCAGAGTCTGCATGTCCTCCCTGCGGTTGTGTGGGTTTCCTCCAGGTGTTCGGTTTCCTCCCATATCCCAAAGACATGCTGTAGGTGGATTGGACACACTAAAAAATTGGCATAGATGTGAGTGTGTGCACCTTCAGTAGAAGGTTGGTCGCCGGGCTAGAAACTCAACACCTTAAAAATTCCACTGCCACTCATTCTGTGGGTCATTGTTCTGGTATGTAACTCCATTTGGTATGTACCTCTCAAGACATCTGCAACAACTGGAAAGGCCTCAGAAATACCTCACTAAAAGAATCACAGGCCTAAAGCAGATGCCCTACGCTGACCGCCTTAAAAAACTCCAGCTATACTCTGTCGCATATCGTCTACTCAGAGGCAATCTCTGCTTAACATATAAGGCCATGTCAAACCCAGAGCTGTTGGACATGCTACACTTAAAGAAATCCCAATCCCTCAGAGCTACATGCTCCAGGGATCTAAACCTTGTCATCACAATAAACAAAACATGCTGGAGGGATAGGTTCCTGACCCAGAGACTCCCCAGACTCTGGAATAGATTGCCCATACATGTCAAGCAGAGTGCCTCTTTGGACCTCTTCAAGAGGAACCTTGACGATTGGATGGGAGAAAGGAAATTCACCTCAGGGATCATGTCAGTCGCCCTGCTAGACAGGGGTCCAGGAAAGTAAATAATGTGGGAAGAAATAGCCAGGGAATTGTTATGGCTAGGCTTGTATAGGCCCTAGGGCTGATAGCCTAGTACCAACCTATGAACCTATGCTGTGGCAACCCCTAACCAGGAAACGCCGAAAGTAGTAGTAGTAGTAGTAGAACCCATATATTTTAAAAACTTACCATGTATAAATTATTTTGCGTAGGTTTCAAAAGTGATGCACAGTGTCCTGGCTGTGTGATGTAGAGGGATAAAGCCCTATGACCCAGACAAACTGAGTTACATCTCAAAAGCTGGAAGAGCCAGGCAGGGGAGGGTAGTAGTGAACATGCATTGGGGGTGGTGATTTTATTTCATCAGTTTGCCAGTATGTAGATGAAGGCTGCCACAGCACTGAAAAAGCCATGATGGCATGGACTTGGCAATGCAAAGCCAGTTGACAGTAGTTCTCTTATTAATGAATAGAACATGCTGGAGGGATAGATTCCCTTCGCAGAGACTTCCCTTACTATGGAACAGGGTCCCGATCTACATAAGACAGAGCCCCTCACTATCACTCTTCAAGAGTGGATGGGTAACAGAAAGTTCACACCAGGGATCACACCAACAGCACTACTAGACAGGGGCCAAGGGTACTAGCTGCTAGTACAAGGGTCTATGGAACTACCAAAGGGGCGGTGAATACCGCACAATGTGGCTGGGCTAATATATGCCTTCGGGCAGATAGCCCAGTACCAACCTATGAACCTATAATGTGTGTGTGGAAGCATGCACACACATGGGGAGGGGTGCTGCCCCACAGTGATGTGGGTGTTCACATCAGCCACCAGGGCTTGGGTTAGAGCCTTAACTGAAACTCTTTACTGGGATGTTGGAGAGGGTAGAACCACTTCCATGGCTACCTGGATGATGATCCTTCCTGTCCGCTCTCATATTTGTGCTGGAATACAGATCTTGGAGGAACGAGTGGACTCAGTGCCAGTAGAATGAGGCTTGATGGTTGGCAGTCATGGAGGTATAAAAGCACAATGAGGAAACTTGCTGTTTTTTATTCCAAATATTCCTGTACAGGTTCCACACTTCTCACCTCCACCCTACTTCCTTTCTGTTTTACTGTATACAGAATTATTTGATTATTTTTACACTCACATTGAATGATCAGCTTTATAATAAATAAGTAAAATAAATATCACTGGCTGTGTATTGCTATATGGGCCCATACATAACTGTTCTTTCTGTCTTCACTCACCTGTGCCACTGTTTGTAGTTGCTGCATGTAATAATATGCATATGCTCATCATATTGATCACTGCTGCAGTAGCCTTAACTATATTGGGTTATATCCTGCCAAGGATATAACAGCCGGCCAGCTTCCAAAGCTCCAGAGCACCTTCCACATGCCCAAGCTGTCAGGCTGCTCAAGCAGTTGACTATAAAGGGCAAGTGTGGGCATCAAGCCCTTTAGAGCCTTACAGTCACAGACTTTCAAAGATTGATGGTCAGCTTGTTCTGTTCCTTTGCTGGGCAAATAAGTCCCCTTTGGAGAAAAAAAACTCTATTTAATAGTTGTGTTTATTATTGATGCTTTCCTCTTTAGGAAATGTATTTTAAAGCTAGGAGTTTGTTTTAATGGACTGTCATTAGACTGTGTTGTTGTCTTTTGGCTTTTCTCGGTTAGGGGTCGCCACAGCGGAACTCCGGTCCACTAATGATTGGCAGTAGATTTTCACGGACGCTGAGGTGCCAGCTCAACGTTCAACCTTCAGTGAAGGCACACCCATTTATGCATATCTTTCGAACGCCCACCCAACCGCGGGGAGGACATGCAGACTCCACACAGAAGGCACTCCCCGCACTCCAGCCGAGAATCGAACCGGAGAACTTCTTGCTGTGAGGCAACAACGCTACTGTACTTTTAAACATGAGTGCTCTTTTTTTTCTTCCTGTCAGTTTAAAAGTTGTTTAAAGTAATGAAAACTATTTTAATGTGTAGAAAATGTGTTTATTTTACTTTGTGTGGCTGGCAAAGTGTTTTAAAGTGCTTTTTACTGACTGTGAAAAAAGTGACTTTAAAGACTTTTTGTTTTTGCCATCATTTGCTGCTTGTTTTCCCCTGGAAAGAGGCATAATTTTCTGCTTAACCATGGAACAATCTGTTAGTCTAATGGTAGGTCTTTCATCTTGCCACAAAAAGAAAAAGTTCACCCAGCACCGTTTGCCATCACAGTAGGCTAGCAGTTTGCCTCAACCACAGGTTTGTGTCTCTGCTGTGGCCATTAGTTGTACCTCAGACCACTCAACTTTTACCTTTGATCCCTGTAGTGTAGCAGTTATTGGCACTATTGATGAGGGGGTTAGCTAGTTGTTGGGGGTCACCTCATTTGGCAAGGGAAAGGTCATCCTTGTTGGTCTTCGGAGGGGACATGGAAGGATTCTTTATTTTGACAGAATGTTGTACTTATCCCTGGGAACCAGCTGCTGCCATTAATAATATTGCTGGTCCCATTTTTCTTGTCAAAAACGAACAGAAAACTAAATGTGTCTCTATTCATCCTCAACTTTCCTTAAGACAGGAGTAGTTTACTGGGTCTGGCTCAGGGTTTGTTCTTTATTTTAAAGTAGTTTTTGATAAAAGAAAAAGGGATACTTCCTTTCCTGAAGAGATTCAAGATTCTGAATATAGACAGGAAAATGAAGGGACAGATGCAGAGTTGTCTCCTTAGATTTCTCATTCATACTCAGAGGAGAGCTCATTTTCTGATTGTCCCTGTGGAGGGCTCTCTTTTTCTGTGAATATCTCTAGAATTTGTCAGTGTTTACCGTTAAAGAACACTGAGGATGTTCATCATATTAAATACTGCTGCAGTAGCCTTAGCTATATGAGTCGTGCCATGCCAAGGATATAACAGCAGGCCAGCTTGCAAACATAAGGGCATCTTCCACATGCCTAAGTTGTCAGGCAGCTCTAGTTGAGCTATCTAAAATATAAGATCTGATTGTCAGTTTTCATTTGTTCCTTAACAAATGGATCTGACCCTTGTATCAGACTCTGCCACTTTTTACAGTTTGTGGATACTGAACACTCTTGTTCTCCTCCCTTACCCATAATACCATAGTCGCTCACCATACCTCAGATCTCATTTGCTGCCTTCGTTTACAGATGTCGTTGCTGTTAGCTGTCAAGCTATATATATATATATATATATATATATATTTAGCTTTTTCTTTTGTACTGTATAATAGTCCTCTCTTACCCTTTCTACACTTTTTGGTACAAGTTATTATTACTGTTGTCAGTATTTTTTTCTTATACCCTTGCGGTAGCTCTGCCAGTTATTGTTGGCAATTCTTCACTTTAACTTTCATATCTTTCTTCTTTTCACAAAAAAAAAAAAAAAATTCCCTTTCTTATCCCGAAATGGCTAAAAACCATCAAGTTTTAAGAAATGTATGGCTTGTGACCACAAATTCCTTTATCAGATGCACATGAGTCATCAGTTTACTTTCTAGGCCCGGCCCATTTGAATGCGTCTTGTGAAATATGTAAGGCATTTAATCTTCGTGCTCTGGTGGATCATTATGTATAAACTTATTTTAAAAGGCTTACTTCCTACCACGTTGTCTGAGACAGTATCTGGGGCTCAATCCCTAAGAAAATGCAGGAAAAAAGAGTCTAAGAAGCATCCTTCAGACTCTTCCGGATCTTCTGCTCTGATTTTGGCTCCTAGTGCAGAACCACCTCTTAAGTTATCAAGACTATCAGACCCAACTTCACCAGATCTGAAGGCAACACCCTCTGATCTGACAGGTTCTGATGCCAAATCTGTATCATCGGATCTGACACACACTGATCCAAAAAGCTTCCTCAGACCTGATATGCTTCGTCTCTGGATCCTGTACCCTCCTGTCTTCCATCTGCTTTCCTAGAGAGGCATCACCATTCCAGGACCTCATCAGTTGTTTCCTCTTCTCATTCATCCAGCAGTCTGACCGAAGCAGAGGTGGATAGGATGATGAGGAAATTTCTCTCTACACAAATTCAAATGGGAGTTTTCCTGGCTCCTACCCCATCAGGTCCAGGGCCTTTTATCAGTACTACTCAACCTATTTTGGCTCCTTCTGTGATCTGACCTTTGATTTCAGAGCATTTGAATCTGACAATCCTTGAGCTGTGTATGTCTGATCCGAAGATCATTGCATCTTCCACGCTGTTACCATCTCTGAGTGGAGTGGCTCTGAGTGTGTCAGAGCCAGATGTCTCTTGGAGCTGTAGCGTTGTTGCTGGATCTGAGGTGTTGGAGCTGACTCCAAAGTTGGAGCTGTTTCTGCCCCTCAAAGCCTCGGCATTGGACAGCTCAGCTCCATCCCCTGCTTGAATGATCTGCCTTTGGGTTGGAAGGAGCAGGCAATCCAGAAGCATAGCCCCTCAGAACTGTTGTCCTCTTTCTTTCTATGGCATTCTGCTTTTGAAGTAGTGGAGAGAGTTTTTTATACTCAGAGAGGAAGGACATCCACCCCCCCCCCCGATCCTTCTTCCCAAACCCATCTGTCTTTGTGTCTTGAGCCTCAACATTCTAGTGAAAGGGACAGCCAATCCAAAGTCTTCAGGCTACCCACCAGGGTATATTCATATCTTCTGATACTTCTCCAGAACATCCCAATCAAAGAAGTCCCTAAAAACAAAGTGCAAAAGGAGGCACTTAGACTCTCTTCAAGAGTCTGTCATGGAAGATACTGATTTTGATGAGGGGGAAGGGTCCTCAAGATCACTACCTGATGACGTCTGCTTTGGAGACATCCCAAGGATTCTCAAGTAAAGCAGTGGCTGGTCTACTGACAACCCTTCCCAAGAGGAATCTGTATTCTTGGAAGGCTTTGGAACTGGCCCATCTACTTTCTGGGTGACACTGCCTCCTGTCGACCTCATTGATTTGATCTCAGTGGGTGTGGAAGGAACCTGACTCTGTTGAGCTGATCCCCAAGAGACCAGACAGGATCCTGGCACCCAAAGGTAGGGAATTTTGGAGTAAAGGGAGTACCAGTAGATGCCATGGTTGCCACAAAAAAGGAACTTGCAAAACAGAGTTCCTCTGTTCATCCCCTAACAGGGAATCTAGGGTGCTAGACATATTTGGGAAGCTTGTGTGTACTTGAGAAATCTTTGCACTTTGATCTCTAAGTTAATTGGCACACTTCACCAGATGGCTGAGGGATTTGATTAAGGAACTTACCAAATCCCCTGTCTGGGACCATAACTTCTGAGGCAGCGAATTCCATTGCCTCACAGTTTGCTACCTTACAATCTATTTTAAATTCATCTGTGAGGCTTATTTCTTATGCAGCTGAAGGTACCTCAAGGGCAGTGGGTTCAGGTGTTTCCATTAGGAGACATGCCTGTATGAGCCTGTGTGATGTCATGGAGCCCTTCAAGTCTTCCTTCGTCAATGCTCCCTTTGACAGAACTTTTTATTTGGCCCCAAGGTTAAAGACAAACTATCCAGATGTGGGCAGGATGGTAAGTCCCTGTTTGCAGTGGGTGTACTTTTTTTCGACTTCTCAAAGAACCGTCTTTAAGAATCCTCTCCATGATCCACGTGGAGATATTTCCCCCAGGGGCAGAGGGGGGACCTCTGATGGAAGACACCGCCCGTGCAGCACAGGAGACCCACAGAACCAAGGATCTAGGGACACTTTCTTTGACAGATCCTACCAATGCGCCTGAAAAGAGTCCCAATTGTCTACCTCTGAGGCAGTTGCAGGTTGTCTATTCCTGCACCAGAGAGCCTGACTAGAGATTACAAAAGATACATGGGTGCAGAGGATTTTTTCCAGAGGTTATATAATATGCCCCCTTTTAACAGTAAACAAAATTCCCAGTTTTCCACCCAGTTAGAGGAAAGCAGCAGCACTAGAAATAAGACACCTGCTACAAAAAGAGTCATCTGAGAGGTACCCTCCAGACCAGAAAGAGTCTGGAACTTACTCAAGATTCCTTTTTTAGTGCCGAAGAAAGTGGGACTGGAGACCAATTTTGGATCTAAGTAGTCTGAACAAATTAGTTCAGTACACAAAGTTCCAGATGGTCACTGTTCAGTCCATTTTACCTTTCCTGCACAAGGACAACTGGATGTGCTCAGTAGATCTTCAGGATGCATACTATCATATAAAAATGAACAGACAATCCAGAAGATACCTATGTTTCTGGCTGGGAGCCAGTCATTACCAATTCAGAGCTCTGCCCTTTGGCCTCACCACAGCCCCCAGGGTGTTCAAATGCATGGCAGTAGAAGCAGCTCACTTGAGACTGCAGGGATTCCGGGTGTTTCCATACTTGGACAACTGGCTCATAACTGCTCCGACCAGGCATCTTCTGATAAAAGCACAATGTTATGTACTCCAGCTGTGCTCTCACCTTGGGAATTAACATCAGTCACAACAAATTACAGCTAGAACAATCTCAAATATTAGAGTTCACAGGGGTCTTGTAAAGTACAGTATCAGTGACAGCCTCCCTTCACTTACCAAGGGTACAGACTATTCGATTTCAAGTCCAAAAGATAATTCAAAGTTCTTTTCTTTGAGCTCAATTGATTCACCAATCCTCGGGGTCAGTGTCTACTGCGATAGTTCTTGTTCCATTAGCAAGATACCTTATGAGAATTCTTCAGTGAACCCTAGTGACTTAGTGGTCTATTATGCACCAGCCTTTGTCCATCCAGATCAGAATAACTCAGGCATGTAGAAATTACCTCTTATGATGGATTTGCTCAGATCAGATTTTACAAGGCCGCCCCTTCATTTTCCTCAGTCTAAGGCCCTGGTGACCATGGATGCTTCCCAAATTGGGTAGGTGGGCATTTCCTGGGAAAGATAGTCCAAGACACCTGGTCCCCCGAAGAGGCCAAAACACATATGAATGTCCTAGAAATGAGAGCAGTACTCCTAGAGTTGCAGACGTTCCAAGACTGTCTTCCTTCCAGGACTGTTGTGATTTAGACTGACAATATATCAGTGGTCTGGTTCATCAACAAATGAGGAGGAACCATATCTTACCCCTTGAGGTAAGAAACTCTGAGATTGTGGCAGTGGGCGATCTCATCCAATGGATTTCTGATTGCAATGCACATTCCAGGCAAATCCAGCATGATAGCAGACAAGTTGAGCAGGTCCATTTTATTGCCTCACTAGTGGTCTCTCAACATGAGAGTTGTGGAAATGATATTCCACCAAT
The DNA here is from genome assembly GCF_019279795.1 of Protopterus annectens. Lineage (NCBI taxonomy): Eukaryota > Metazoa > Chordata > Ceratodontiformes > Protopteridae > Protopterus > Protopterus annectens. Next base: position 627,226,428 of record NC_056750.1, on the reverse strand, counting down.
GGGGCTAACGTTGCTGCAACCTCTTTGCATCCCCCTCAACAGGTGCAGCAGGTTCTTTGCCACAATCCCCCCACTGGGGGAATCACCGCGAGATGCTCTCTTCCACAGTTGGCCCCCCTGGTCTCCCCTACGCTTACCCCCAAACTCCTGTAATCCCCAAATTTCTCCAAAAAGCATGTCAGTTGAATAGCACAGTCAACCTCATTGCCCCTTACTGGCCTCATCATATTTGGTTCCCCTTTCTTTGGCCTCATCTAATTCGCCCACCATGGATTCTGGATCCAGTTCCAGACCTCCTGTCTCACCAGACAGACATGATTCACCCAGACATTTTAGGCCTAAAATTGACCACATGGTTTCTCCACTTCCATTGATAGCTAGGTAAGCCAGGCTATCCTTCCCTGTCCATCACATTCTTTTGTTTTCCCATAAAGCTTCCACTAGGAAGACTTACAGAAGTAAATGGAAAGATTTGTTTTTTTGGGCACAACAGAAGTCATTGACCCTTTTTCAGCACCTCTACTTAAAGTTCTTGAGTTTTTAACTACAATTTTTAATGAATTGGCTAGCTCCTTGACTATTAAAGTACAACTAGCTGACATTTCTAATTTTCACATAGCAGTAAACATTTCCACCTTAGCTTCTTCAAAACTTTGTAAAGCCTTTATAAGAGGAACCTTTCTTCTTAGGCCCCATTTTAAAGATCTGTCTCCACCATGGAGTTTGCATTTGGTTTTACAAGCTTTGACTCGATTTCTACTAAATTATTAACCTGGAAAAACATCTTTTTTTAGCTGTAAGCTCTGCTGGCAGAGTTAAAACGTACCTTCTAAGGATCCTTATTTTATTTTTCATAAAGACAGGGAATCATTATGAACCAACCCATCCTTCCTTCCTAAGTTGGTGTCAGAATCCAACATAAATCAATTTATCAATCTACCTGTTTTCTTTTCAAATTTCACAAGGGGAATACATGTCACACTTGTATGTTTACAGACAGTTATGTTTCTATATTTACATAGGACGGAAAATTTCAGAAAACCAGATCAATTATTTGTCTCCTTTTTGGCATTCAAATTGGGCAAGCTATTTACTAAAGTGACCTTAGTCAAATGGTTAACTTGATTGTATTACCTTTTTTATAATAACCTTTTTTATAATAAATCGGGAGTGTATTTGCCAAAACCACCAAAGGCTCATTCCACCAGGTCTATGTCAACTTCAGTATTTTTTCCAGATCTTCCTTGAATATTTGTGCAGCTGCAGCTTGGGCTAATCCTCATACTTTTATTGCTCATTACAAATTGGATTTGGTCTCTAGGGGAAGAGCATCCCTTCAGCTCATCAGTGCTCAGGAATATCCTTCCTCAGTGTCTTCCCAGGATGTAGGTAGCTGGAGAAGACTGTCCCATTTGTGAAGAATGAATGAAAATTGACAACATCAGATAGATAAACAAGTTATGTACTCATCATAATATTCCATCTGTGTTGTCCATTTTCATTCTTCAACCCCCCCCCTCCAACCCCATACCATTTTGTTTGTGAATTCTGGAAGAATGAGAAGATGCTAAGGGAACCAATGTTCCTACCACAGCACTCCATGTATTGGTTTATCAAATAATGGTTGCTTCTTAGTTTCTAATTAGCACAAAGATCAGCAAACAAGATGTGAGGTATGGTGGGAGACTAGGGCATTGTGGATAAGAGAGGAGCTTGCGAGTTTTCAGTATCCACCAGCTGTAAAAAAAAAGTGTCCGAGTCAGATCCAAGGGTCGGATATGAACCCATTTAGTGAGGAAGAATGAAAAGTATAAAGTTCCTCAGTGTCTCAAGTCTTTATACACTATTCCAAAACCTGACCCAGCAGTTATAGCTCCAGTTTATACCACTGCTGCTCAGCACCTGGTCAATTCCAGTCCTGTTTTTCTGATAAGGATGGAAAAATTATTGATCAGTATGGAGAAAAGTATATACTTCTGCAACTTTAAATTGTCAGGCTCATATCCTAATGTTTTTTTTCTGACTAATTGTGAAAATATGAGGAATATTTTATCTAGTTTCTTCTTGAGGGAAAATCTGATTTAAATAACTAAAGTTTCTTTTGTTGTTCAAGTCACTTGTCATTGTTTACATGACTCTGTTGATACTTCTTCAAGGAGGTTTGAATGGATGCATTCTCAAAACTTCCCAGATGATGTTAAAAATGAGATTTTAAATTTTCCTTTGGGTAGAGATTTGGTTTTTGGCCCTTCTACTACAGAGATAATCAAAAATGTGATTAAAGGGTAAGCTGATACAGGAAGATTTTTCATACCTAATTTTCAAAATTTTCCAAAGGATTCTCTAACTCCTCATCCATTTTAAGTAAGAAGAAAAATAGTTTGTCTCAACAAAATGAAAGTAAACAGATGTTTAAGAAGAAATGGCAAGGGAGTTCCAAGAAGAATTCTGGAAACTCCCAAAACCAAGGATAGTCCAAGAGGTCAGAATGACTATTTAAGATGCTTTTAAATTTATTAATTTATATTTTTATTTAAGTGATTTTCTTTTCTTAGCAATGTCAATCAAATTTTAATCATTCCCTCTGTCTGTTAACCATTTATTAACTTTTAAGTTAAACAGAAGTGTGTACAAGAAGCGGGTCTGTATCACATAGTCGAGGTTACGTAACTTCGAACACCTAATGGTGGAACCATTATGTTCGAAGTTATGTAACTTCGACTACCTAAAAAAAAAAAAAAAAAAAAACCCACAACTGACAACAAAATAAACTGTTGTAAGCAGGGGGGCAAGCCCCCCTGCACACCCCACGCTACTTAAATATGCCAACTATGAGATCGCACCACATTGAACAGAATGGAAACCTCCGCCTATGGGAGATTTCCATTCACACACTTGAACTTTTACAAATTTGGACGTATGGTCTCGACCATATGTGGTTCGAACTTGTAAAAGTTCTATGATGTGATAGGAACCCACAAGAAGCTACCACCTTGTACTGACTGGACTGGAATGGCCATTATAAAGCTGTGGATGTCCTTACTTAATTACTGCTGCAGTATTCCTTCCAACAGGAATATCCTGCTGAGGATAGCAGTATGTCTAGTCAGCACAGCAAAGCCTTGGGCTCTTCCAAGCACCGTATGTCAGATGCATGTCTTTTGTTGCTACCATTCTGAATGCTTTGTTTTGAATTCGGTCTAAAAGTTGTTCACTAAGTGTAGGTCTCCAAACCTAAGACAGATAAGTACCCCATTGGGGACTCTTCCTTTTTTCTCTTTGTTTTTTTATTTATTTTATTTTTTTATTTATTAATTTAACATTTGTTAACTGGGAAAGTCCAACTTGGAACAAAGCTAATTTTAAGCAGAGGCCTGGGAGAAATGCTCCAGACATGTCTTTGTAACGTGGGAGGAAACCGGAGCACCCGGAGGAAACCCACATGAATGCAAGGAGGACATGCAGAGAATCAAACCAAAGAATCTCTTGCTCTGAGGCTACAATGCTACTGCTGCACCACTGCGCCATCCGTTTTGTAATTGAAGGTACATGTCATCCAAAAAGGAGAAATGTATATGTGGAAGGCATATTCCCCATAACGATAGACACAAGAAGTGTTTTTTTTTGTTTGTTTGTTTATGTGCAAATTATGACCAAAAACAGTGAAGTACTTGCCAGGCGTTTGTTCTTAAGATCCTGTGGAACTATCTTTCTTCACTGTCTGTCTATTTAGAGAATCAGCAGTTGAAATTAATTGCTCAAGGGGCCATGACTTCTGAATTTGTCTTCTCTGACATCCAGCTGCCTTTGAAAAACAAGTAGAAGTTGTTACTAGAGACTTGTACTGTCTGACTCCTCTGGAATGTCTCTGTAGGGTTAGCTAAAGAGCCTGAGGACTGTGTGTTCCATACACTGCTTTCTCTGTTGCAAACTCACTGATGTCCAATATGGAGCATGCCATTTGCACATCCTCTGAAGCTGAGCCAATGTCTGTTTTGGATAAGAAAAGAGAACCACAACTGATAATTTCTGAAGGGCCTAAGATGATTCCACAAATCCTTGTAACGGAAGAATCTAAGGTAGAGGTAAGGCAGAGTTCAGATTCTCCTATGTTTGTTAAGACTGATGTTCCTGTAAAAAATAAGTAAATAAACAAGGCATGTGGCTCTTGTTGACCACTAAAAGAAGCAGGAAGGCTTCACACAATGTCTTTTTAAAGCCCTTATGTCTTTGAAGCCTCCTCAGAGTTTGTCATTCCTTTCTCCAATAGGTTTTCCCTTCTTCCTACACTCCCACTAAAAAAAACTAAGGTTTCTAATTCTTCTGAGAGGATGAGGATTTGGATTCTGTGGAGGAATATTTGAATTACTCCTCCTAGATTAACTGTCCTCTTGTTTTGGGGTCTGATGAAGAGGATCCTTTTTCACCTAACACCCTAGTTAAAGAACTTTCCTTTGGAGATACCATTATAAAAATGATGGAACATTTTCATTGGAAAGCTCCCAGATGTCTGATGGTCAGAAGAGATAGTATGATCTTTTACAGATGGATTCTCCCAGACGTTCTGCTGTTCCTTCTGTCTTGGGAGCTCTTCTAAACACTTTTACATCTGCTTTCCAAGTCCCTGTCCGTGAGTCTTTGCCCCATGTGCCTAAAGACCAGACAAGTTCTAGTCAAATCTGATGGAATTAGTGCACATCAGTAAGTCAAGTGGCATCAGAAATACTCATTCTAGGGAAATGAACCTCTTCAGCAACATTATCAGTATGGTTTGGATGGACAGGTACATCTGTGACTTCCCATTCACATAAAACAAATTTCATCCCTGTCCACATTCAAGCCTAACATCTATGGATAGGAAACAGAAAATTTACCCTAGGGCAGCCCCCTGTACTACTAACAGATGGAGACTGCTCCTAAATGCTTTATCCCATGCATGGGTCCCCTCATATTATGTATAGTATGATCCCAATTATTCTCATTAGGGGTGATATAATTATTGACCATGGGATAGGTAAGACCAGTCTCTTACCAAATGGGAGAGGTTAAATTGAGCACAAAAAGAGAAATTGGCTAGGTTTAAAATGGCTCACAAGAGCAGCTAGTCTGGTATTTACCTACGAACTTATGAACCAATAAACTTTTTTGAGGCTTGGAAATTCTTGTTGTTTAATACCATTTCCATTAATTCAACAACTACTTCTCAAACAAATTGAAAAATATCAAAATCGGAACAAAGTGTATTTTTGTCACCTGTGACATGCAAAACTTTTATATGGTTATAGCCCACAAGGTGGGACTTAAGTGGTTCAGGGCAATTGTAAGGAAACACGGACCTTTACCAGAAGCCACTTCAGTTGTTAATTAATGGAAATGGTGTTAAACAACAATTTTTAATATTTGAAGGAGAGTATTACACACAGTGAAATGGAGTAGCCATGTGGGCTGCCTATGCCCCATGTTCACTAAAGCGGTGCTTTTGAGATGGGAGCTTGAAGTCCTGTTCAGATCTCCTATTTCTGAGATATCTGTGGGTTATTTCAGGTTTCTGGATGACTTGGTAATCATTTGGAGAGTTACCACTGTACAGTTGGAAGAATTCAGACATCAGTTACAAACTAGTACCTCTTTTCTTAAATTTACTTACTGCTTACCCATGAAAAGATTTATTACCTTGATGTTATGATTATGAAGTGTCCAGATGGAGCATTCGAAACACAAATATACAGAAAACCCTCATACTGCAACACATTTATTTTTTTTTAAAGCTGCCACCCATTCCACCAAAAGAAAAGAGTGGTCAAAAGTCAGTTCATTAGAACTTCCCCGCTTACTTTGGATGACGACGTGTCTTGAACAGTTCAGATGGCTGAAATCAATGTTCCAGATAGAGGGTACTCCTCGTCATTGCTGGATATGACATTTGACGAAGTGTGGGCTGGAAGAAGTAACAAATATACACCAGCCATCAAGAATGGGTTACAACAACTTTTCGAGGCAGACAAGAACCAAATGGTCTAGGTATTCATAACCACATGTACATGGTATTACATTATACCCTGGGTGCCAAAGATATTGAACTTATTTTGCAGAAGAATTGGTTTGTGCTGCAGTGTAATGAGGAAATCAAAATTCATGTTGTGGAACCCCACACTTTCACTTATAAAAATAAACCTAATGTGAAATGTATTCTTGAAAAAGCAGGGGCAGACAGTAGGGGACAATCAAACAGGAAATGTGGACATTATTATCAATGCCCATACATAGACACCTGTTATTAAGGCCCTTTGTTAAACAAAATTGTTGGTATAATGACTGGCAGTACATACAATTGTGCTGGAGAAAGTGTGTTCTTTCTGCCCACATGTACTTAATGTTCCACTTTTTACATAGGCAAGACCAAAAATGCCTTGAATAAATGAATATACCAACACACTTACAGCATACAGCAACAAGACAAAAAGAGTGCACTGCCAAGGCATTCCGCTATATGCCCGGGCTTAAACAAATTTTTTTTAGTACTTGAACAGATTCAGATGGCACTTTATGCTGGGGATTGGTGAAACAAACTTTTTCACCGGGAAATATTTTGGCAACTTAGATTTGATGCAGCCAATTCACTCGGTCTCATTGATAACATTTCTATCAATAGTGAACAGAGAAAATGAGCCAGTATATTGTGATTGCTGCTCCTAGTGTAATGTGGGGGTCATTGTATTTTAATTTGTTTTAGTTCAGTTTATTTTCTCATTGCCAAGCTAACAATCTTTTGCTAATTTTCTGCTAGTTTTTTCCAGCTTTTTCTTAGCTATAAGTTTAAAATAAGTCTTGAAGGCAAGCACTTTACCAGTAAATCAATGATGTCATGAAATTACATTTTCATTGGTTCTTGCTATTAGAAACATTTATGCATTTTGCATATCTTTATTCTCTCTTGTATAGCTTTAATAAAGCAATTTTAAATCATCTCTTGTTTAACCATTATGATAGCTGTTAACAACTTGTAAAATATCTTATCCTGTCAGGTTTAATCCAGTTTACCAGTATTTCTAATACACTAATACCTGTTTTTTCCTCTCATAAGAGTATTGTCAAGAAGGAATGAAATATTTTTTCCTGTAGCTTTATTTTAGACCCTTATTATTTATTTTTATGTAGCTTTATTTCAGACCCTTGCTGTTTATTTTTCTGTAGCTTTATTTCAGACCTTTGTTGTTTATTTTTTCTGTAACTTTATTTCAGACCCTTGTTCAGTACTGCTTATACAGTCAGTGTAAAACTGAGAAAGTGCCCCTCCCCCTGTAGTACTTCAGCACTATTTATCTGCCCTATGCTGTGAGAATAGAATGCATGTCAGCCCAACACTTTGGCCATACGTTTACGTTATTTGGTTACTAATAAACTATGGACTTTTATCTGATTTGATCATTAGTAGGTATTTACACCCTCCTGCCTGGCTCGCCATTGAAAAAATATTTTGATCTTACTTGCTTACTGCTTGCTGCTTCTTGCTGTGGGATGGATTTGCAGTGTTCTTAAGACACTCAGTCTTGCTGGCTGGATTCTTGCTAAAATTCAAAGTCTGGTTATATTTGCATTCACAGTCTGTTGCATACAGAAACTTGCAGAATATACACTGATGAGAGAATATACTTTGCAGCATCAACTTTAGAGAGCAGTAACAAATAACTTTTTATAATAAACCAAACGGAAACACGTTGCAGCTTAAAAGTACTGTTCCAACTTTACTTCTCATATAGTACAGATGATGTGAGAGATATAACATTTACCTTGGGACTTGTGTCCCTACCAAACCTCTCACATAGCTGGATTTATACAGCTCTTTATATACAGTTTTAGTCCTGTAGAAACAATACTAAGCTTCCTTGTTTAACAATGTCTTGTAAGAGACCAGCTTTTCTGACAGTGTGAATATCCTGTAACAGTGTCCTGATGTCCATGTAGAAAAACATATTTTTGAGGAAACACATTGTTCTGTATTCTATTTGGAGAATTGCTTATCCTGTAGAAACAATACTAAGCTTAACATATGAGCATATGTTCTTGTGCCAATGCTGATAAGCATATCCTGTTTTTTATGAAGAAAAACATATTTTTGAGAAAACACATTGTCAGAGATCAGCTTTTCTGACAGTGTGAACATCCTGTATTTTATTTGGATCTTTGTATAAAAAACATCTGTTCTTGTGCCATCCTGTTTTTCCATGCAGAATAACATGTCATTGTTCTTTAAAAGCAGATTTTGCATTTTTGTTCTTGCATACATCCTGTTTTGAGTCTGTAAGGGAAAAATGTCCATTCTTTAAAAGCAGATTTTGTATTTTTGCTCTTGCATACATCCTGTTTTGAGTCTGTAAGGGAAGAATGTCCATTCAGCAGATTCCTTTTCCAAGCCATGGTAATTTAGTATGACTGCAGATCACATATTACTTAAACTTTGTTTCTGCATTTAAGCAAGCCTTTTCTTTCAGCATATTTACAACATAATTAATTTCAGATTTATATTCATAAAATCTAACATCTGGGTGTGTGTGTTTTTTCTCACTTCCTTCTAAAATGACTGAAACCTTGAAAAGGAAGTGAGAGAGTTTCATTCATGGATGTTCTTCTTGTTTCACTGTTGCAGTCATTACATTTGGGTAATCTGCTGGCAGGTTGCCCTCAGCTGGCCTGAATAACAAAGTCTTGGGTCCTGCGTCGGTTGCTGTCTCCTCTTCCATGACATCAGGTCATCAGGGGTATAAAACATGCAGGCGACGCCATTTTATTGTCTTTCTTGCTGCACAGTGCCCGAAGCAGAAGCAGTACGCAAGTGCCAGTCGAGTTTCAGAACCGAAGAATTAAACTAAAGCTAAGTACCCTGTTGGGGAAACTTTTTCTTGCTCCTTACTGATGTCAGTAAAAGTTAATAATTGCATTACTTGTGGGAAGCAAATACCTCATAAGGATTTTCATTTGTACTGTATTCCTTGCCTAGGCCCAGATCATAACGTGCCTTGCTGTCGGTTTTGTGCTAGATTTAACCAATGCACTATTAAGCGTCGGTATATTTTTGCTTCAAAATATTTTGGATCCAGATTTAATTACCCTAAAATGTCGTCGGTTAGCAATCCGACTACCGGAGTTCACAAAAAACGCAAAAAAAAGACAGAGACAGACTGTCGAGGTCCAAAACCGACGACGAAGCTTCTCCTAAGCCAGTTGCCGGTTCGCCTGTACTCAGTGAGGCACTTTCACAGCCCCTGATACCCGCTACTTTTGAGTTGCAGGCCTCTACCGAGACCCATGCGGAGTCCGGTATGCCGCGAGATTCTCAGAGTATTGAACCCGCGGATGTCTCTCCCTTGGATGGGTCCAGAGCCGCTGAGCAGGCACCGGCTACTAAGGGTGTTTTCAGGCCTCAACATTTTTATATAAAACCAAATCCAGCTTCAAAGACAAGATCAAAAACATCTTCCAAGTCTAAAAAACCAACGCATGAGCCACGTGCTCAGGCCTCTATGCCTAAAAAACAGATGATCAAAATGGCTGAGGACTTAATTACCTTGATCAGGGGTTCCCAACCCCCCCCCCCCCGCTAAGAGGCCTAGGCAAGACACTGATTAGGAATCTTCAGATCAGGTTTCTATTTCTTCTGATCAGGACTTTTCTATACCTCCCTGTGAGGATTCAGATGCAGAAGAATCCATCCCATCTGCATCTCCTCCTGAGGATTATTCTTTTGGAGAAACCTTGCATACTTTAAGGGAACATTTTCATTGGGAGGGTCAGGATTTCTCTGAATCAAAAACGAGGCTTAGGGATTTCCTTCTTCCTCAGCTTAGGCTTTTGGCTATACCTCCTGTATTAGACATTGTTGACGATGTGTTTTCGGAATCAAGCATGGCTCATGATTCCCTACCTCCGGCTCCTAGTAAGCCAGACAGATATTATAGGGTTCCTGACTCCCACAAATTTCTATTCAAAAATCCTGCTGCTGATCCTGAAACTATCTCACAGGGTCCCAAAGGTGTAAAGGCCTCTACAGCCAAAAATCCTCCCCCCTCTGATAAAGATTCCAGGGTGCTGGATAGATGGGGAAAGAAGGTTTATATGTCTGCAACCTTGGCAATTAGGGCCTTAAACTGCCAGTTTCATATGCTTAGATATCAACAGCATGTTATGGGCTTATTGAAACAGAAAAATGTTGATTTCTGATTGTGTGGAAAATAAAGAATTACAAGAATTATTGCATGCAGCAGAACAGGTTGGAAAGCACACTTTGCAATGTGGTTTTGATTCCTTGGAGGCCTCTTGCAGGGCCGCAGTTACTGGATCTGTGATTAGAAGGCATGCCTGGCTCAAGGAGCAAAATCTGCCTGATCATGTTAAAGCTAAATTATTGGATGCCCCTTTACAGCATGATACTCTGTTTGGTAATAAGCCAGAAGAGGTTTTAAAGAAAATGGAAGACAAAGCTAAATCTATGCAAACTGTAAAAGATTTCTTACAAGTGCAGCCACCCAGATTCAGTAGGCACTGGCCTACTAAACATTGGTCCTTTCCTGTGTCCAACAGAGCCTCTCAAGGCAAATCCAGGCGCTCAAAAGGCTCTAGATACCAATCACAGGGTTCTTGCAGGTCAAAGCAATGGGGTGCCTCCACCTCCAAATCTGGAGGAAACAAAGCACAACCCTACAGTAAGCGGTCTCAATGACTTCCCTCTACCATCACCAAGTACTTATCTTTTGGCAGCCCCCTTGGGGGGAAAATTAGCACTTCATGCTCAAAATTGGCAGTTAATTACCCAGGACAAGTGTGTATTAAACATAGTATCCCAGGGGTACAGATTTCATTTCCATACTTTGCCAATTCCAAACGGTTGGCCAGATCTGTCACAAAATCAATGGGCAGAGGCTCAGAAACAAGTTACATTCTTCATGGATATGGGGGCTATCTAACCAGTACCAGAACAGGAAAAAGTACAAGGTTTTTATTCAAGACTGTTTCTGGTACCCAGAAAAGACAATGCCTGGCATCCAATACTGCACTTATCGATTTTGAACACATTCCTGGACATTCCAAAATTCAAAATGCTGACTTTACAACAGCTACTGCCTATGCCGGGCAGGAACGCTTGGTTAGTGACTCTAGACTTAAAAGAGGCATACCTGCATATCCCAATAAGGGAATCGTGCAGAAGATACCTCCACTTCAAGGCAGGTTTTATGCATTACCAATTCTCTGCACTGCCCTTTGGCTTATCTACTGCGCCCAGGGTCTTTACAAAGTGCCTGGCACCAGTAATTGCATTTTGCAGACAAAGAAGCATACAAATTTATCCTTACCTGGATGACTGTCTCATTCAAGCAGAGAACAAGGACATTCTTCTTCAACATCTGGCAGTTGTAAAAAGGCTTCTAACATGCCTAGGGTACACAATAAATGAAAAGAAATCACAACTGGTACCCTCTCAAAAAATTACATTCCTGGGTGCAAGCTTGAATACAACTGCCCAGATGGCTTACCTTATGCCAGACAAACAAAAGCAACTGACTATATACTTCAAACAGATGTCAACAAAAACCCAGTTATCTGCAAGACAAATTCTGCAGGCTTTGGGGTTCATGGCATCCTGCATTCTACTAATTCCATATCCAAGACTGCATATGAGGAAACTTCAATGGTACTTAAAATGTTTATGGAATCAACATTGTCACAGTCTGGAAACAATGATTCCTCTCATTCCCTGCCTACAACAGGAGTTTCTTTGGTGGGCAGAGACATGTCACCAAAACAAGTGACTGTCATTCACTCTACCCCTGCCACCCAAACCCTGACTACAGACGCATCAGACTATGCTTGGGGGGCCCACCTGGCGGGGAGATGCATTCAGGGCATATGGAACCCAAAACAAATGCATCTGCATATCAACCAGAAATAGATGCCAGCTGTTCAGAATGCCCTGACAGCCTTCAAGGATTTACTTCATCCAGGACAACTGCTGATAAAGACAGACAACACCACGGTTATATGGTACATAAACAAGCAGGGGGATACACATTCCTACCCCGTTTGCAGACTAGCCATGGCATTGTGGAACACAGCCTTGACTTACCAAGTACATCTTCAAGCTCAATTCCTGCCAGGAAAACAAAATACTCTGGCAGACCTAAGCAGAAATCTTTTGGACCCGCACGAGTGGAAACTGGATCCACAAATCTTCAGCATGGTAACACAGAAATGGGGGAGCCCAGACATAGATCTATTTGCCTCTCCCCAAAATTATCAACTGGACATATTCTGCACAAGGACTTATCACAGACAAGCATGGAAAGTGGATGCCTTATCCTTCAGTTGGAAAACCTATCAGTCTACACCTTTCCCCCTCTGCCTCTTCTCTCCAAGGTCTTACTAAAGGTCAGACAGGAAAAACCAAAAAATATCCTAATTGCCCCAGACGGGCCTCGCCAGCACTGGTACCCAATTCTAAGGAATATATCTCAACTCCCTCCTTGGTACTTGCTTCAAATACCTCATCTACTGTCTCAGCAGAACAATCAAATTCTGCACACACTGCTCCAAACTCTGAACCTTGCAGCATGGCTGATCATGTAATTATTCAAACACCACCTCTCAGTAAATCTGTGATGGATGTAATTTTGGAAGCCAGAAGGCCTAGTACTAGAAAATCTTAAGCTGATAAATGGAAGAGATTCTGTGCTTGGAACCAAGCACAAGAAACAGACACAGCAAAACCAAATATCACTCAGATTTTACAGTACTTGACTGAGATGCTTGACAAGGGCCTATCTTTTTCTTCAGTAAAAATCCATGCCTCTGCCATCTCGGCTCATTACAACACTGAGCCTCCTATCTTTTCTCATCCTCTACTAAAACAGTATCTTAGAGGGACCAAAAATTTAAGGCCTCCCAAAAGATCACCAACTCCTGCATGGGACCTCAATTTTGTGCTGGAAAAACTCACCCTGCCTCCTTTTGAACCAGCAGCTACTGTGGGTATAAAGTTTTTATCTTGGAAAACGGCTTTCCTTTTGGCAATCAATTCAGCAAGAAGGGTTTCAGAACTACAGGCTCTCGTGGCTGTGGAGCCTTTTATTACATTTTACCTGGACAGGGTGTCCCTCAGGACCAATCCTTCCTTTATGCCTAAGGTGGTATCCAGTGTGGCTCTTAACCAAGCTATTCACCTGCCAACATTTTACCCAAGTCCGCAGAACAAGGGGGAGCAGATTCTGCATTCATTGGACGTACACAGACAACTAAGATTCTAGTTAAACAGGACCAAATCTCTAAGAAAGTCTGAGTAACTACCGGTGGCATTTGCTTCAGGATCAGAGGGAAGGCTATATCAAAGCAGATTATTTCTAAGTGGATAAGCCACTACATTCGTTTCTGCTACTTGCATCATGGTAAACCTTTGCCCAAGGGAATAGGGTCACATTCCACCAGGGCTCCATCTATCTCAGCAGCCTTTCTCAGAGGAGTTCCAACCAAAGACATTCTAGAAGCTGCTACTTGGAGCTCTGTTCATACCTTCACAAAGCATTATCACTTGCCTCTCTTCTCTAAATCCAGGTAGGCTTTGCCACTGCAGTTCTGCAGGGCCTTATAGCCGCTCCTAATGTTATTTAGATCCATCCTCCCATCCATAGCTTTGGGATTCTACCCAAATGTAATGACTGCAACAGTGAAACACGAAGAACATAGTACAGTTGTGTACACTTACCATAAATGTAGATGTTCGAGTGTATTCACTGGTGCAGTCTCCCTTTTCTATAACTTCTCTTTCCTTCACTATATTCTAAAGCCTTTGTGGTGTATTTGCTTTTAGATGAAGGTAAGATTTATGTTGCTAAAAGTGCATTTACATATATTGCTGTTTGTTATATATATATATATATATATATATATATATATATATATATATTTTTTTTTTTTTTTTTTTGGCTCCCCATTTGGGGGGCACCTGACACCGCGTGGCAAGAAAGACTGAATAAAATGGTGTCGGCTGCATGTTTTATACCCCTGACGTCATGCAAGAGGAGACAGCAACTGATGCTGGACCAAAAGCTTTGTTATTCAGGCTGACTGAGGGCAACCTGCCAGCGGATTACCCAAATGTAATGACTGCAACAGTGAATAGACTCGAACATCTACATTTATGGTAAGTGTACACAACTGTACTTTCTGATGATGCCTGTGTAAGACAAAAACGCTCAACTATGATTTTACTTGATCGAATAAACGTGAATTCTGAGGACCTGTGGTTGGTTTGGCTTGCTGGATTTTTTTGGTTTTTGGATTTTGTTAATGCCAGTACCAGAATTCTACTTATGGTTTTCGTTCTAAGTTTTTGAATTTCTTAGAGTGTTCTGGGTATGTCAGCTCTCATCTCACTGGAACTTTTTCATGATGCCCCCACCTTCTTCACTCTAGAACCTATTAGTCTTACTCTGTTAATTCAGCAACTTACTCAGGCCCTTTCACAATTTATCTGGGGAACAAATGACCCTCTAGTAGAAGATAATTCTCATCACAGTGAAGAGATTCCTGCTTGTATGAGTGGCAGGAGTGTTAACAATTCTAGTGATTCTATAGCCTTAAAAATCTTTGACTACGCTTTCACTGGTAGTATGCATAAATGGCTGGATAATTTTTCTTACAGCAACCAGAGAGAATACATTCAGACTGCAGATGGAAGCTGTCTTTCACTACAAGAACTAATATCTTCCCTTGATAAATGGCTTTTTAAGTACAAATCTCTGCAACTTGACAATTGTTTTCTTGGTGAGAGTATCAGCAGACAAAATATTCCTAAGGGACTTCGTATCTGGAAATTTCCACAGGGTGTAGAGATTAATTCACCATTCCACCTGGAACTTCTAGAATTTTTTGGTCATACTGGACTTGAAATTAATATGCTCCTTATTAAGGAAAATGAAAGACAGATACTTAGACATAAACAAGAAATCACTAAACTGGTTGCATCAATTACAGCGGACTTAGCCTTTTACATACATGTCTGATTTTAATAACATGATGTTCATCGTGTTTCACTGTTGCAGTACTAACAGATGGGTTATCCGGCTCCCGGTAGCCCTCAGTCGGCCAGAATACCAAAGGCAGTAAAAATGCTGTTGGTTGTAAAGGATGTCAGGGCGTCCTATACAAAAGGAGGCAGACAACGTCACTTTCTCAGTCCTCCTTGCCACGGAGCCCGAAGCAGAAGCTTCTCATGCACGAGTGCCGGTAGGCAGTTTACCTTGGTTGGTTTCTGACTACAAGACTTGAAGTCTACTCCAGCTAAGTACCCCATTGGGGATCCACTTTTCTTGCCTTAACGAATGTCAGAAAAAGTTAATAATTGCCTTACCTGTGGAAAGCAGATTCCCCATAGAGATTTTCATTCCTATTGCATTATTTGTTTAGGCTTTGACGATGACATTCCCAAGTGTGATTTCTTTGCCTCCTTTAATGCTAAGAGTTTGGATTAAGGGCTAAGATTTTGGCTAGGCATTTTGGAGTTTGGCCTAAGTTTGTGGTATGACGTCCTCCGGTCTTCAGGCTTTGGATATTCCGAATAAACGTAAGGATAAGGACTGCGCCAGGCCTCAGAAAGTTTAGTCCTCGGATGAGGTTAAGTTGGTCATCAGTCAGGCGGTAGCCAGTGAGACGCCTTTGCAGTCTGCAGATGTACAACCACAGGCCTTGCTTAAATCTGAGTCCCTTAGGCCTCCGTTGTGCCTTCCGACCTGTCGCCGGTCACCTCTTCTGCTGGAGCCGGAACCACTAAGCTGACTCCGGTGTCCAAGGCCTCCATTTTACGTTCTGACAGCAAACTACTTCCTCCAACCCCTGCTGCAACTTCAGCTGTTGCCAGGCCTCCTGAGACCTTCAGGCTTGCAGGTAAGTCTTCCATTCGTAAGCCTGTGAAAAGGCAGACTCCAGCTGCTTCTCGTTCCCCTCAATCCCAAATGGTTAAAATGGCTAATGATTTGCTGACTCTTATTAGGGGTTCTCAGCCTCCTCTTCCTAAAAGGAGTAGGGATGTTTCTCCTGAGGTTTTGTCCTGCCCAGGGTCCGATTCTTCCAGCATTTCTGCTGATGAAGAGGAATTTTCTCAGGCTTTTTCATCTTTTGAGGATTCTGATGCAGTGGAGTCCATCCCTTCGGCCTCTCATCCAGAGGATTTCTCTTTTGGTGATTCTTTAAATTCCCTCAGGGAACATTTTAAATGGGAAAGCCAGGATTATCCCCAATCCAAGAAACGGATTAGGGAGTTTCTGGATTTACCTCAGCATAAGCCTCTTGCTACTCCCCCTGTGTTGGAAGTTGTTGATGATGTTTTTCTGGAAAATTCCTTGTCTCCAAATTCGGTTCCTCCTGCTCCCAGGAAACCTGACAGGTACTACAGAGTTCCTGATTCTCATCTGTTGTTTTTCAGGAATCCGTTGGCAGATCCAGAGGTTATTTCTCAGGGCCCTAAAGGAGTTAAGGCCACTGTTACCAGAAATCCTGTTCCTTCTGACAGGGAGTCTAGGAACCTAGATAGGTGGAGCAAGAAGGTTTATACTTCTGCCACCCTAGCTATTAGGGCTACCAATTGTCTATTTCATATGCTGAAGTACCAGCAGCACACCTTGGAGTCTATTAAGTCTAGGATAGCAAGTGTACCTCTTTTGGCAGTGAGTAAAGACATGCAGGATTTACTGAATTATGCCAGTCTGGTCAATAAGCATTCCTTGCATTGTGGTTTTGACATCCTTGAGGCCTCCAGCAGGGCTACGGCTACTGGATCTGTTATTAGAAGGCACGCTTGGCTCAGAACAGCCTCTTCCAGAACCTGTCAAGGCTAAGCTTTTGGATGTATCTTTGCATAAAGAAAGTATTTTTGGCAGCAAAGCAGAAGAGGTACTGAAGAAGGTGGAGGATAAGGCCAAGTCCATGCAAACCGTTAAGGATTTTCTGCAAGTTCAACCCCCTCACTCTCACTTTAGCAGGAGTTACCCTTCCAAGAGTTGGACCTTTCCTGATACCAGCAGACAGAACCGTTCCAGGACTAGAGGTTACAAATCTTCTAGGGGGCAGGGGGCTACCCCTCAAAGGTCTAGGCGTTGACAGGCTTCCACTTCTAAAGGGGGAAGCTCTAAGCCTGAATCTCAATCAAAACACTCTCAATAACTTTTTGCAACTTCTGCCTGTTCTTGCTTGCCGGGAGAGTCCTTTGGGGGAAGGTTGGCCCTTTTTGCAGATGTCCGGGCCACTATCATGGATGACAAATGGATGCTCAGAACGGTGTCCCTAGGGCACAAGTTTTCTTTCCGCATCTCTCCAGCTCCCAAGGGATTCCCAGACATCCCTCCAAACCACAGGGCAGAAGTAGAAAAACACATTTTGTCTGTTTCATCTGGGAGCTTTTATTCCAGGCTTCTCCTAGTTCCAAAAAAAAAAAAAAAAAAAAAAAAAAAGAAGGCACCTGGCGTCCTATCCTGGATATTTCCATTCTGAACTCCTTTTTAGTGATTCCAAAGTTCAAAATGCTCACTCTGCATCATTTACTACCATTGCTAGAAAAGGATTCCTGGCTGGTAACCATGGATCTCAAAGAGGCTTATCTCCACATTCCTATTGGAGAAAGTTGCAGGCAGTACCTTCATTTCAGAGTGGGCGAGCAATGTTACCAATTCTTTGCGCTGCCCTTTGGCTTATCTACTGCTCCCAGAGTCTTCTTAAAGTGCCTGGCCCCAGTCATTGCTTTTTTCAGGCAGATCAAAATTCAGATTTACCCACACTTGGACGACTGTCTGAGTCAAGCAAATTCTCAGGAACAGCTATTAAAGGATCTAGAATTCGTAAAGACTCTTCTCTGGGTTACACTCTCAGTGTGGAAAAATCTAAAATGGTACCATCCAAGGAGATAACATTCCTGGGAGCGAGTCTGAATACAGCCACCCAGATGGTATATCTCACCCAGGAGAAGCAGACAACTCTTTCAGTTTACTTCAAGGACTTGGCAAGCCTGTCCCAGCTCCCTGCATGGAAATACCTGCAAGCTGTGGGATTCATGGCATCTTGTATTCGCATGATTCCATATGCAAGACTGCATATGAGGAAATTGCAATGGTACCTCAAGAACATTTGGTGTCAACACACAGAGGACCTGGATATGATGCTTCCATCTCTGCAAACGGAATTTCTGTGGTGGGCAACAGCCTGTCTACAAAACAAGCACATGCCTTTTCGGACACCTCCTGCCACTCAAGGTCTGACTACAGACGCATTGGACTATGCCTGGGGAGCACACATGGATGGCAGATGCATACAGAGACATTGGAATGCCCAGCAGATGACCTGCACATAAACCTAAAAGAGTTGATTGCAGTTCAGCAGGCATTATTAGCTATCAAGCATCTTCTTTCTCCAGGGACCCTGCTTGTCAGAACAGACAACACCACGGTCATGTGGTACATCAACAAGCAGGGAGGGACTCAGTCTTACCCCCTGTGCAGACAAAGCATGAATATTTGGTCCATGGCAGCATCCCTGGACCTGCATCTCCTAGCTCAGTTTCTTCCAGGGAGGCTCAATGTTTTGTCAGACCAGTTGAGCAGGCAAACCCTGAATCTTCACGAGTGGCAGCTGAATAGAGCAGTCTTTTACAGCATCATTCAATGTTGGGGCACTCCTCAGGTGGATCTTTTCTCCTCCCCAGAAAACAATTTGCTACCTCTCTTTTGCACCAGACAGCAGCACAGCAGAGCCTGGAAAGTGGATACTCTGTCCTTCCCTTGGACGTTGCTATCAGTGTATGCCTTCCCGCCTCTACCTCTTCTTCCCAGAGTATTAGTGAAGATCAGGGACAAATGTCCAAGGACAATTCTCATAGCTCCGGACTGGCCCAGACAGCATTGGTATCTGCTGCTTCACAGTCTCTCCCATCTTCCTCCTTGGCATCTTCCTCTGAAGCCAGATCTTTTGGTTCAGGGAAAGGGAGACATTCTACATCCTCATCTTCAGTGTCTTCATTTGGCAGCATGGCTCATTGTATGACTCCTTCCCTTTCTTCCTCTCTTTCCCAACAGGTGGTTGACGTGCTGAGGGAGGCCAGGAGGCCTAGAACTAGGAAATCTTATGCTGGCAAATGGGAAAGGTTCTCTCAATGAATGCAGGCTAGAGGGGAGTCTGCTTCTCAGCCTACCCTTCCTCTGATCCTGGAATACCTGACTGATTTGCTTCAGGGTGATCTTTCATTTTCCTCTAGAAAGATCCATGCTTTAGCTATGTCTGCTCATTGTTCTCTTGAACAGCCCATTTTCTCTCATCCCCTGAAGAAAATGTTTCTCAGACGTGCTTGCAATTTAAAACCTCCCAGAAGAGCACCTACTCCAGCCTGGGATCTTAATTTTGTTTTGGAGAAACTCACTCTTCCCCCTTTTGAGCCAGCTGACTACAGATTTAAAGTTTCTCTCTTGGAAGACCGCCTTCCTCTTGGCTTTTACTTCATCAAGGAGATTTTCGGAGCTGCAAGCTTTGATGGCTATGGAGCCTTTTCTTATTTTCCATGCAGACAGAGCTTCTCTGAGGACTAATCCCTCCTTTATGCCTAGGGTGGTTTCCAGCTTCACTCCTAATCAGTCCATACACCTTC
The DNA here is from genome assembly GCF_019279795.1 of Protopterus annectens. NCBI lineage: Eukaryota > Metazoa > Chordata > Ceratodontiformes > Protopteridae > Protopterus > Protopterus annectens. The sequence continues at coordinate 627,206,756 of NC_056750.1, read as the reverse complement.
CTACCTTGTTTCCTAATCCTCGCAATAGAGGTGAAAGGATCCTACATTCTCTTGATGTGCACAGACAGCTCAGGTTTTACTTGGACAGGACTAAGGACCTTTGGAAATCAGCACAATTATTGGTCAGTTTTGCCTCTGGAGCCCAGGGCAAGGCCATTTCTAAACAAACCATTTCTAAATGGATTGCACATTGCATTACTTTTTATTATTCCTTTCATGGCAAAGCACTGCCTCAAAGGGTTAGGACCCACTGTGCTAGAGCGGCTTCCACTTCTGCAGCCTTTCTAAGGGGTGTCCCTACTAAAGACATTTTGGAGGCTGCCACATGGTCTTTTGTTTACACCTTCACAAAGCATTATAATTTGCCTCGGTTTTCCAGAGCCAGGGCAGGGTTTGCCACTGCGGTGTTGCAGGGCATTATCTTCAACCCTTGATGGTGTTGGTTCTTCCCCCATTTTTTTCTCTGGGCTTTGGTATTTAACCCATCTGTTAGGACTGCAACAGTGAAACACGATGAACATAGTACAGTTGTGTACATTTACCATAAATGTAGATGTTCGAGTGTATTCACTGTTGCATTCCTGGTTTCCCTCCCTCCTTCCCTCTTTGGTGGTCTTCACCTATTCTTTTTTCCTGAGGTACAGGCTTAATTTATTTGTCAAATTGTTTTTTGGTTTAAGCCTTATTTTTTGGGTGCTCCTGACTGTTATGGCAAGAAAGACTGTGGAAGTGACATCGGCTGCCTCCTTTTGTATAGGACGCCCTGACGTCCTTTGCAACTAACGTCATTTTTACTACCTTTGGTATTCTGGCTGACTGAGGGTTACCGGGAGCCGGATAACCCATCTATTAGGACTGCAACAGTGAATACATTCGAACATCTACATTTATGGTAAGTGTACACAATTGTACTTTTCAGTCCATCAACAACAAATTAATACAAATTAAAAACAGCAAAGATAGGAGACTGGTAAGAGATGATCAAGATTATCAGAACAGAACTGTGTACCCACCCCCAGGAATTCACTGAGGAAATTCATACAACAGGTACTGTGATCCATGCTACAAGTGAACACGAGGAAGACGCCCCTTTAGAGGTAACTGCCCTGAGAAGGCCAGAGAAGTTGGCCAATATATGGAATCCATGGAGCAATCCCCAGAACAGAGGGAAGAAGTGGAAGAACAGGCAAACAAATAGAAATTCAAGATGGTGATACCTGATTCCCCTGTACAGGATTCTATTTCATCATCTTCTAAATATACTGTAAGCATTACCTCTTTTTTTGATTTTATCTATAATTTTACAGCTCTATCCATTGGTCCTGAGTACCACAGTTTATTTTTGAAGGGATACAATTTTATGTCGAGGATACCCTCCTCAATCTTAAGATTTTTACCCATAAGCTCAGTTTTCAAATATTAAGAGAAGCAAGTGACTCTGGCAACAACTTTTCAGGTAAATTCAGAAGGAAAAGTGTTGTTGCTTTAACCATGAAAGGATTAATTACCTTGATGTTATGATTGCAATGCATCCAGATGGAGCATTCAAGACACAGGTGTATAGAAAAGCTTCATACTGCAACACATTTCTTTTTTTCACAAGCTGCCACCCATTCCATCAAAAGAAAGGAGTGGTGAAAAGCCAGTTCATTAGAACTTCCTGTCTTACTTTGGACGACAACATGCATCTTGAACAGTTCAGAAGGCTGAAGTCGATGTTCCAGGATAGAGGATACCCATCGTCATTGCTGAATATGACATTTGATGAAGTGTGGGCTGGAAGAAGTAGCAAATATGCACCGATCATCAAGAATGGGTTACAACAACTTGTGAAGGCAGACAAGGACCAAGATGGTCCAGGTGTTCATAACCAGATGAATGTGGTGTTACATTACACCCTGGATGCCAAGGATATTGAACTTATTTTGTGGAGGAACTGGTTTGTTTGTGTTGCAGTGTGATGAAGAAATCAAAATTCATTTTGTGGAACTTCCCTACTTTTACTTACAAAAATAAACCTAATATGAAATGCTTCCTAGAACAGTAGGGGACTATCGAACACAAGGAAATGTGGACATTGTCACCAATGCCCATACACAGACACCTGTTATCAAGGCCCTTTGTTGAACAAAATTGCTGGTATAATGACTGGTGGTCCATACAGTTATGCAACACAAAGAATGGTCTGTCTGGCCACATGTTCTTAATGTTTCACTTTTTACATAGGCAAGACCAAAAATGTCTTGAATAAACAAATATACCAACACACCTGCAGTGTACAGCCACATGACTAAAAGAGTGCACTGGGTGGGCATTCTACTATATGCTCGGGGTTCAACAAATTTGTTTTTTTAGTACTTGAACAGATTCAGATGGAGCCTTATGTTGAAGATTGGCAAAACAAACTTTTACACAAGGAAATGTTTTGGCAACTTAGACTGGCTGCAGCCAGTTCACCCAGTCTCAGTGATAGCATTTCAGTCATTAGTGAACTGAGAAAGTGAACCAGTATATTGTAATTGTTCCTCTTGGTTTTATGTGGGGTCATTGTATTTTATCTTATTTTACTTCACTTTATTTTCTCAATGCCAAACTAATATTTTTTTGCTGGTGTTCATCGTGTTTCACTGTTGCAGTCCTTACAAATGGGTTATCCGGCTCCCGGTAGCCTGCAGTCGGCCAGAATACCAAAGTCCTTGGTATATGATGTTGGCTGCCTCTGGATTAAGCCTGATGCCAGGACGTCGGGTACAAAGGCAGGCAGCTGATGTCATTTCCTCAGTCTTTCTTGCTGCGGAGCCCGAAGCAAAAGCCATTCACACGAGTGCCGGTCAGCCAATTACCTTCTCTTTGTATTCTGACTTCTAAAGTTGAGGACATCCTGGAAGCAGCTACCTAGACTTCTGTCCACACTTAAACCAAACATTACAATTTGCCCTTGTTTTCTAAGTCCAGGTCTGGTTTTGCCACTGCAGTCTTGCAGGGCATTCTTACCAACCATTAATCAATGGTGTTTCTCCTTCCTTTTTGTTTTTTTCCTGGTCTTTGTGAATCAACCCATTTGTAAGGACTGCAACATTGAAGCATGATGAACATAGTACAGTTGTGTACACTTACCATAAATGTAGATGTTCGAGTGTATTCACTGTTGCAGTCCTGGTTCCCCCCCCCCTTTTTCCTAGGGCACAGACTGGATTTTTTCTTTACCTGGTCTTACTTTTTTGGGGGCTTCTGACAGTTAGGAATCTGACGTCATATACCAAGGACTTTGGTATCCTGGCCGACTGCAGGCTACCGGGAGCTGGATAACCCATTTGTAAGGACTGCAACAGTGAATACACTCGAACATCTACATTTATGGTAAGTGTACACAACTGTACTTTTTTTTCCCCAGCTTTTTCTTAGCTATAAGTTTAAAATAAGTCTTGAAGGCAGGCACTTTACCAGTAAATCAGTGATGTCATGAAAGTGCATTTTGATTGGTTGTTGCTGTGGATGTGTTATTTCAATCATTTTAGAAGGAAGTGAGAAAACTTTAAAGGAAGTGAGAGTTTCATTCATGGTTTTGATGATGTCTGTGTAAATAGATGAAAGTGCTCAACCATGATTTTAACTTGATCAAATAAACATGTATTTTTTGGACGTGGTTGGTTTGGCTTACTGGTTGTTTTTGGTTTTTGGACTTGACAGACACAGCACAGCAAACATTAGCCTCAACGTACTTGCTCCCAGCCCTCCTTTATGCATCACTTACCTTAACTAACCTAAATAACACTCCTGAATCCAAACTAGCTTCTTGGTGTAATGAAGTTGCTAAATTTACCACTAACTCAATACGCAGAACCCACCACTGATGAGCCTTTAAACAACTTAACTGGTTTGAACTAAGCAACATCCTATAACATTCACAATTAATGTCTGCATGTAAATGTATTTACTACTCATATATCCAAAAACCAGATCATCAGGATCCAATCCACACAAAGAATGTTTATTGAGCGCTTTCATCTCTTGAATAGAAACGTCTTCAGAATAACACAGCATATTACCCAACAGCCTTATATATGCTATTCCAACAAATTAGTCGTCATCATTAAATAATTAATAAAATAATTTCCTGAAAGAACATAGAAACATTTAAAGAGCAACACACGCACACATATATATATATATATATATATATATATATATATATATATATATATATATACATACATATATATAATATAGCGCTTACAGTAAAAAAGAAAAAATGCGATTAAAAACATATAAAAGATGCTTGACAATAAAATATATCCTATAGTAAGTTAAAAATAAGCAAAGCAACAAATGTCAGTATTTATGCATATGAAAGTATATATGTATTAGTTGTTTATTAGCATCCTACCCTAATACTAGGTATCAATGACTGTCGTATATGAAATTGTGCCTTGAGCCTGAGAACAGAGCTGATGGATACTGCACTATTAAGACCCAGTGCTTCAGATGCATTCGTCCTAATTTGCCATCTAAGCTTAGCCATTTCTAGGTAATCGCTGAGTGGCCCACCTCTTTCACTTATTCTAACCTGCTCAATAATAATGAATCGGAACCCACATGTCCTTCATTGGTTACTATATGTCCTACTAATGCATTTTTAGCATCTTTTCTACTGATGTCATAGTAGTGTTGATAAATTCTACTTTTAAACGCATTTTTAGTTTTAACAATGTAAAAACTCGGACATTGGGTACGTAGGGCGAGGTACATCAATCCTTTACTGCTGCAGGAGACTTTCCATTGTATAGTGCGTCTCCCATACTTGGGAATACAAATCAACTTGGCTTCAATGATATATTGGCATTGTAGGCAATAGCAGCATTTAACCATCCCTGCCCCTATATCAGGATCACATTTCTGCCTTCCTATATATTTTTGATGCTACATTCCTTTTTATGTACAATGTTGGGAACATGGCCTAACAACTGTGCATGTTCTGCATCAATTCTAAAAATATTCCAGTTATGTTCGGTAATATTCTTGATGCTATAAAAATGCTGATTAATCTTGGAAATAGCATTTTTTTTATGGAAAGTCTTAATCTCTTGATTTTCCTTGTTTGATAACCCTTCTCCTGTACCAAGAAGGGGAAATAGCCACTAGCTGTCTTATTTATTACCTCCTGAAGGATGTTTAAATAATTATCTGGATAACCTCTATGTAGTAACAACCCTTTAAAGGGTCTCAATTTGCTCTATAAATTGATCATATTCAGATATCATCCTGGCAAGCCGTACCCCCTGTCCTTTTACTAAAGCCTTCTTTTGGTGCAGGGGGTGGTAACTATCAAAATGTTGGAGGCTATTAGAGTAGATGGGCTTGCGGAAAATAGTGGAGGTGAAATGTTTGACCTCATCTTTCTTGATGGTAATGTCTAAATAATTCACTTCTGTAACACTAATAGAATGTGTAAATTCAAGAAAATCTGTGCTGATGTTCAGGAATTTAAGAAAGCCTTCTAGTTCTGTCATGTCACTGTTCCACAAAATGATGATATCATCCAGGTAACGACTGTAAAATGTCCATGAATTAGCGTAAGGACAATTAAAAATAATATCTTTTTCCCAAAATGCCAGTACTATGTTCGCAAAGATGGGGGGCACAGGCTGCCCTCATTGCTACCCCCTTAACTTGTTTAAATAACTACTGTTCAAAGGTAATAATATTGGTATCTAACACTAGTTCCATAAGTGTTCTAATTGTTAAGATGGTGTTATGATTTAGGGTAGTGTACTGGCTAAGATATTGGTAAAGTCAATCAGTACCTGTGTCATGGGGTATTATAGAGAATAAGTCCCAAACATTAATTGTGATAAAGATCAGATCATCAGTATACATATCTTTCTTGATTTTAGATAGAAAATCCCAAGAGTCTTTAAATACCCAAGGACAATCCTTTAAAATATTTTTTAATTTACTGTCAATGTATTTAGCAATGGAAATGTTTTAGATGCCCGAGCATCCACAGTGGGTCTAAATGGTGGGTCAACTAGGTCTTTGTGTAACTTGAGGACACCAAATATTGTAGGTATTTTAGGATGTAGGAACAACAGTATAGACCAACTTCAGAACACTTCAGCCCAGCACATGGACTACAGCCACAGTCCAAGTGAAAAAAAAAGTAAAAATTATGGGTTAAGTTTTATTACAACATATAACCTTGATGCAAGTAGGGTTTCTGAGGTAATCATTAAAAATTGGGATATTTTGAGTTATATCAATGTTGAGCAAAAAGTGGGGAGGGTTCCCCTAAAAATAGTATATAGAAAGGACAGATAATTTAAAAACCCTTTTGAAGTAAATAATGGGAATTTAAGTAGAAGCACCAATAGACCAAATGGGAATTTTAAGTGTGGGATGTGTAATTTTTGTGCACATATTTTAGAAACCAATGACAAATTTTAACTTAATGGTAAGGACATTATTATAAATGGGCATTTCAATTGTGGTAGTTCTAATGTTGTTTACGTGGCTAAGTGCCAAATGTGTCCATTTTTTTTATATAGGAAAGACAAGCAGATTTTTTAAAAATCATATTAGTGAAAATAATACAGATATAAGGAAAGGGAGAATCACCAATGCTTTATGTAGGCATATTAAAGAACATGGTGACCGACCATCATTTTAAGTTTTTGGTAGTTGAACAGATAGTGAGGGATCTACAGGGAAAATTTGTGGATTTACACCTGGATATTTGTGAGCTGAAATGGCAACTGAGATAGATGCAATTCAGTATCCAGGAATTAATGAAGCTACCAATATAGCATGTATTTTAAAGTTAAAATATATATTAGGTTAGAACTTATGTTTTTGTTTGGTATTTTTAATGTGTGTATTAAAGTTCACGTATTTATTATGTGTGTGTACACACATAGCATTTTTAAATGTTTTTAAATGGAATGTATTAGTAGATTGTGTTAATTTATATAATTATATAATTATATAATTTAAGTGTATTTAAAGGCTGGGTAAATTAATGTATGTTGTTCTGAGGAAGACCCTATCAGGGGAAGAAAGCGCTAAACCTGTTCATTAAAATCTTTTCACTTGGTCTGTGGCTGTGGTCCTTGTGCTGGGCTGAAGTGTTCTGAGGTATTTTAGGATGTTTAACTAAAAATGTACTGATGTTGTTCCGGGTGGATTTGTTGGTTCATGAGCAATTCTTCCAGTGTAACATCCACCTTGCTTTAGCAAATGTTCTTCTCATTCAAACTAACTTCACAGTAGGTGTCATCATATAATAGGGAAAACATTTTATTTATGTAGGAATTATAGTTCATGATAACCAGGCCACTGCCTTTGTCAGGTTTCATAACCCTTATTTCAGTATTGTCACAAATTTCTCTTAATAGTACCCTTTCCACTGTGTTTAAATTGTTGCATAGTCTCCCCCTGTCCCTGTTGAACAATTCCCTGATATCTTTTTCGCATAGTTTTTCAAAAGTTAATACCGAAGGATGCAAAATTGGGTTGAAAATACTTTGTTTTTATGAATGGTATACTCAGGGACATTAGTGCTAGTTCCGTTGAAAAAATTTCAAGATTCAACTTCCTGGTAAAAAGTTTTAAATCACTTATGATCTGATCTAATGAATTTTTTTTTATCAGGTACAAACTTCAAATCTTTTTCAAACAAGTCTGCTACTTGACCATTAAATTCAAATCTGCTGTAGTTATATACTTTGAAATCGCCTCCACTATTCTGTAGTACAACCAAGTTACAGTTAGATTCGGTGTTCAGTATCTGCTCCCTCTCCCTCTCCATTTCCCCTTTGTGTATGTGGGGTATTATTGGTTGTAGTTGTAATAAGTATTTCCCCCCCTCTCTGGTTCCTTAATATCTCTGACCTCCTGGAGGGGTATTCTAAAGGGTCTGGGGTGTTATCATTGTTCACAGCAATATTATTATTTTTGTTAGTATTAGGTGCATCATACCCTGTTTTTCTATTACCACTTTGCTGCCCCACAGGAGGTAGAGGATATGCCCTGTGCTCCTCATATTCTCTTTCATCCCTTCTAAGTTTACTAATTTTCCTTTGTTTTAATTCAGCCATAGTACTATCAATTTTTACAAACATATTAAAATAAACAGACTTTTTGCTTTCAAATAACAAGACCGTTTGGATGTTTTGATCCAGTATATGTTGATTTTGCTAAGTAAATCAACCGTTTTCCGGTCATTGTCCCTTATTAAACAGTTAGTTCACAGCTATTTTTGTTAAAAAGTTCAAGCAGTTCCAAGTGTAGAAGAGAGTCTCTTACCAGCCCTGTAGGGAGCTACTATTAGGGTAGGATGCTAATAAACAACAAATACATATGTACTTTCATATGCATAAATATTGACATTTGTTGCTTTATTTTTAACTTATTATAGGATATATTTAATTATCAAGTATCTTTTATATGTTTTTAATTGCATTTTTTTCTTTTTTACTGTAAGTGCAACATATATATATATATATATATATATATATATATATGTGTGTGTGTGTGTGTGTGTTGCTCTTTAAATGTTTCTATGTCCTTTCAGGATATTATTTTATTAATTAGTTAATGATGACTAATTTGTTGGAATAGCATATATAAGGCTGTTGGGTAATATGCTGTGTTATTCTGAAGAAGTTTCTATTCAAGAGACGAAAGCGCTCAATAAACGTTTGTGTGGATTGGATCCTGGTCTTCTGCTTTTTGGATATTACAGTTTGTGTGGAGCCTTGCTTTTATTTACTACTCAGATAAATGCCCCATACAAAAAAAAATCTTACTGCCTTGCTTCCCTTTCAAGAGACATCCACTCTGCCAAGTACTTATTAAAAACAAGCAAGTCTAATAACTCAGCTGGAGACTCACTTTACTCTTGCTACATTTCAAAAATAGGAACACCAGAACACATCAAGCTCACTGACAAATCTGCTCAGACTACATCTGAATAAATCCTGATCATGCTTATGCTCAGAACCAGGTTTAGTTTCCAGTTTCCCAGCATCTGCTTCATCCTTCTTCCCCATCTTAACCTACTTCCATTCCCATCATACACACCTCTGTGTCTCACCCTTTTCTGCCTTCACCTAAATCTTTTCTAATTTCTTATCTCCTCTGCCACTCTGTAAGCATTAGCTATACTCTCAAAATGTCTGTACCTCCTTGCAGTGCTTATCTAGATAATAAACTCAAAGCTGCAATTCTTTCCCTTCTAAAGAATAAATCCATTTACTTCTTGCAAGAATTTAGAGCTACCAGAACTGTATACACTTGTACTTATTGATTTAAATACTTTATTGTATATAACTGTCTTGTGTTTTTTTTTTCTGAGAAATGTAACAGCTGTTTTTCTGAGAACCATCTAAATTCACTTGCTAATAGAAATGTATTGAGATAGTGCTTTTCTCCTCAAGCCTTGGCTGAAAATGGGCTTTGTCCAGATGAACTTTTCCAATCAACAAAGAGAAGTAAATGACAGTTTTCTCCTTCCTTGTCCTCCTGTCTTTTACAGTATTTCTAGTACTCTTTCTTGTTCTAAGGAATACTGCAACAGTAATTAAGGAAGGACATAGTACAGCTGTGTAAGAACTTACCATAACAGTAGATGTCCTACATATCACTTTTGCTGTGCTCCATCCCTCTGTTTTTTCTCTATTGAGTTTTTTCTTCTCTTCTAACCCAGGGGTTTTGGGTTTCCCTCTTTCTGGATGTACATATACCATCTTTCTTTTTTGCTCATTGGCTGCTCCTTTCCTCGTGGGACAGTTCAGTTCTGAGGATTCGGAACTTGTACTTCACTCAAGTACTTAACGTCCCCGGCATAGGGCATACGTCTGACATGTGTCAATTGGAAGGCACCAATACCTTTGTATTTATGGTATGACGTACTGCTATCCTTGACAGGATATTCAGATCATTAGAAATACTGCAACAGTGATAAGTAAAACATCTACTATTATGGTAAGTTCTTACATAACTGTACTTTCATTTTCTGGCTGTCTGAATGCCACACACATCTTAGTCTTTCCCTACCTGCCAGCTGAATGTGAATGGCTTAATTGTGCTGCTGTCTGCTTCTCATATTATTAAAGTAAGATAGCAATGCCTGGATTACATACGTCTAACTTTAGGTCTGATGTTGTAAATCTTTGTTCATTAATTACTATTAGGACTTTGGTTATGTCCTCGGAACCAATGCGGCCGTTTTCAAGCTCGCACCAGCCAAAAACTCTCAGCTAAGACCTACCCATAATGCCCCTCTCCTAGTTACTCCAGATCTCATTTGCTGCATTCCTAGTGAGACATGCTAGCCATCTCTGTCAAAGCTAAGTAGACAGTTTCTCTTCAAAATTGTTTATTTTTTTAGTCAGTTTAGCCTTTTCTCACTGTCGCCTATAACCTAATTCTATTCCCTACTCTTTACCTTTGGTACTGTTCCTCTTTCCTGCCTTTGACAGGCCCTTTCTTACCACTTGTGGTATGTTTTAAATACCATCATTGGTATTCTCTCCCTTTTTCACTCCCTTATTTTGTTTTTTCTATAGGATATCCTTGTTGCCTTACTATGTCAGACAAAGATAAGTTGGGGTTTAAACAGTGTGACAAGTGTGGGCGTAAGATGCCTAACATGGGTACACATGCTCGTTGTGTCTACTGTTTGGGCGTGGATCATATTAAAGTTGACTGCGACATTTGTGCTAGTTTTAGTAATTGTACACTACAAGAACATAAAAGTAAACTTATTTTAAAAGGTTTACTCAAGACCCCTTTTTCAGAGGCTCTATCTGGGTCGGAGGTCTCATCCCCCCCCAAGACCAAAAAACATAAGGAAAAACGGAGTCACTCGGTTCCTGCATCTACGTCAGTTATGGAACCGAGTCGGTACTTCGCCGGCGCCCTCGGTGCAGACCTCTTCGGCACCAGGCTCTGTGTCTTCTCCCTTGGTTCTGTCCATGATATTCAACCCTATTTTGGTTCCAATCTCGGCACCACTGACTTTGGTGCCATCCTTGGATCCAACATTGGCTCTGATGACTGTACCTTTTTCGACACCATCCCCGGCCATGGCGCCGACAGTTTCTTCGGCTCCATCGGTTCCAAAACTCGAATACCTGCCAAGGACAAGATGCTCTCCAACTTGCGACCCTTTTTTGGGGCAGAGGTTTGGCCCTTTTCTAGAAAGACCTGATTCTCCTTCAGCAGAGTCCTTTAGATTCACTAGGAGATTTTCTGAATTAGATCTAGTGCGGGTTGTGGACCAGCTTCTGGCAGCTAGGGGACTGCCCATTCCAGCTAGACCTTCCACCCCTCTTGGCTCGGAATCTTTTACTACATCTTCCCCTGTTTATCCTCCTGCAGCCTCTACCCAGATCCCAGAGATCTCGATACTGATGTCCACTCCGGTACATACTGTTTCAGCTCCGACAGCAGTGTTTCCTCTGTCGACACTGACTACCCTTGCTGCATCAGCTCCAGTGGAGCAGTGTATGGACCGTCCATACCTTGGCACCTAGCCCGGCACCTATTTTCTCGCTGGCGCCATCTATGTCCACAGCTCCAATAGCTTCCAGTTCTCTCAGAGCTCCTCACCTGGAGGTAGGCTTCTCAGGGTGGGGTGTGACCACAGTTCCGAGGTTGTCCTGCCCGGTTCCGGGCTCCCTTCCCTCCTCGGGTGGGCCTACTGTCCAAGTGATAGAGAGGGTCCTTCACTCCGAATTCTCGCAGTCAGCACCAGTGATATCAGTATCAGAACCCCCCCCCTAGCATGCACCTCTCCCAACCCTCTATTTCGGGACCTTGGGCACGGGAGTCACAAGAACCCCCTTTGAAGGGAGCCTCTTCTCCGGAGTCCTCCTCAGAAGATCCCACTGGGAAGCCACCCCAGAAGAAACAGTGCATGAGGAAGCATCTTGATTCCCCGGAGGAATCTATCACTGAAGACTCTGATTGTGATGAGGGGGAAGGGTCCCCACGGTCTCCCCCAGACGACGTGTCATTCGGAGACATTCTCGAAATCTTCAAGCAGCAGGGAGACTGGAAGTCCTCTAACCCTTCTTCTGAGGAATCGGCATTCTTGCAGGCCTTCCATGCCCGGCCATCTACTTCTGTGGTGACTCGACCAGCAGATGACCTTCGTAAACTTATTGTGCAGTGTCTGGAAGTCTCTGGACAAGGTAGAGCCTGTCCCCTGGAGGCCAGACAAAATTTTATCTACACCTGAAGACCGGCCCCACTGGTCCAAGCAGTTGACAGTTGATTCTATGGTCGTGGCAGCGGCCACCAGGAGGGAACTGGCAGAAGATGGTTCCACTGTCCATCCTCTAAACAGGGAGTCTTGGACCATGGACAGGCTAGGGAAGCAGACCTATGCTTCAGCAGCCTTCACCATTCAGTCACTGAACTATCTGGTACACTTTACTTGTCTCCAAAGAGACCTAATTTCCAAAATGTCTTCCTCTTTGGTGGGGGTACTGCCTGATGAGGTGCGTGATACTGTTGCCTCACAGCTAGCTACCCTTGAATCTCTCTCAAACTCCTCAATGTGTTTGATATCTCATACCACTGAGGGGGCAGCTCGCATCAGGCATTGTCATGAGACGCAATGCTTGGATGCGGTTGTGTGACTTCGCAGACCACTTTAAATTTTCCTTCGTCAATGCACCTGTTGACGAATCTGAACTTTTTGGACCCAAAGTACGAGACACACTTGCATGTAGTGAGAAAGATAGAAAGACCTTGCCTGCTTTAGGCATACATTTTTCCAACCTCCAGAGATCCTACTCCAAGAACCAGAAGGGAGGAAAAATGTGGTTCAAGAAATCCCATGGATCTTTTCATAACAATCGTGGTGAACAATCCCCCCGGGGCAGAGGGGGCAACTCATATGGAAGACTCCCCTTTTGGGGTAGAGGGGGTCCGCATAACCAGGCCGCTAAAGATTCTTTCTCCGGCAGACCCTACCAGCGCTCTTGAGCAGCAGCCTGATTGCTTTCCTCTGGAAGCAGTCGGGGGTCGTTTTTCTCTGTAGCTACCAACCTGGCATCTTATTACAACTGATGTTTGGGTGCAAAGAATAATATCCAGAGGCTAGCAAATACCATTCGATTTAATTCCCAGATCCGTGAAATGAATCCCCGATGTACCACCCAGTCAGAGGGAATTAGCAGTTGTGGTAGCTCATCTTTGACTGCAAGGATTCCAGGTGTTTCCCTATCTAGATGATTGGCTCCTTACCGTGCCGGCCAGGAATCTCCTAGTCCGCAGCCTCTCTTACACTCAAGGTCTCGCTCTCCACTTGGGAGTTACAATCAACAAAGACAAATCTCAAATGTCCCCAACAAAGACACTGGAATTTATTGGAGCGGTCTTCGACACAACATCCTGTCAAGCTTCTCTCACCCCTCACAGAATTTTGAAACTAAGACACCAAATCCAAGACCTTCTTCCTTAGACCTATGTACCAACACATCTTGTACTGCAACTCTTAGGCTCCATGGCAGCTGCCATAATGTTAGTACCACTGATGAGACTGCACATGAGAATCCTGCAGTGGCTCCTTTCCACACAATGGTCATTGCTAACTCACCCACTCGACCACATGATACGTCTTACAAATCGTTGCAAGGAAGAAATGCTTTGGTGGATGAAGACACAAACTAATCTTTGGTGTCAACCGTTCTGTCTTCCCCAGCCCATGGCCATGGTGACCACGGATGCTTCCCTTTTGGGGGAGGGCATTTCCAGGGAAAGACTGTCCAAGGCACCTGGTCCCCTATGGAGGCCAGTTTGCACATAAATGTCCTGGAACTGAGGGCAGTTCTCTTAGCGTTACAAGCGTTCCATGCATCCCTACCCTCTGGTACCATTGCAGTCAGTCAGACGTCAGTCATCTGGTATATCAACAAGCAAGGTGCAACCCGGTCTTACCCCCTGTGTTGGGAAGCCATGAGGATTTGGCACTGGGCAATAGCTTCCAACTGCTTTCTTATAGTAATGCACATTCCCAGGAGTTCCAACCTTATTGCGGACAATCTGAGCAGGAACATCCTCATGCCTCACGAGTGGTCCCTTGACCCTGTAGCAGCAGATTGGATCTTCCAATGCTGGGGCAAGCCTTGCTGCAGCCTGTTTGCTTACCCCCTAAACTACAAATGCAGAAGCTACTTTGCCCTGATCCCCCCTCAGGGGGAACCACCGAGGTACAGTCTAACACATGATTGGCCCCCAGGTCTTCTATATGCCTTTCCCCCGTTTCTCCTCATTCCAAAATTTCTCCAGAAAGCACAGAGGTTGAGAAGCAAAGTGATCCTCATTGCCCCCTACTGGCCCTGTCAAGTCTGGTTCCCATTTCTATGGCCTTATCTGATTCACAGCCCGTGGATCCTGGATCATTCCCAAGACCAGTTATCTCATCCTCTGGGACTGATTCATCTGAACCTGCACAGTCTCAAGCTCACAGCTTGGTTCCTTCACTTCCAATGATTGCCAGGTTGCCTGACATCCCATCTCCTGTTCGTGAAATTCTTCTGGCTTCACACAAACCTTCCACCAGGAAAGTTTATTCTAGTTAAATGGACTAGGTTCTCTATTTGGGCCGAAGATCAGAACTTAGACAATTTCTCTATGCCTATTCAGAAGATCCTACAATACCTGACTACTGTTTTACATGCAGGAGCCTCAGCATCGACGATCACTGTACATTTAGCAGCTATCGCCAGTTTTCATAATGGACTTGATAATTCTTCAGTTATGTCACACTGCCTATGCAAGATTTTTTTGAAAGGAATATTACATATTAAACCTCCGGTCAACCCTCCCTTAGAACCCTGGGACTTGACTTTGGTACTTCATTCTCTCACAGGTCCTCCTTTCGAGCCCTTTGATTCATGTGATTTAAATTTTTTGTCATAGAAAACCTTACTTCTAGTAGCACGTACCTCAGGGAGAAGAGTATCCGAGCTGAAGGCCTTGAGTGTTGAGACCTTACTTGATCTTCCACACGGATAGGGTGTCCCTTCGTACTGACTCTTATTTCTTGCCCAAGGTCATTTCAGGTTTTTCCATTAACCAATCTATTGATCTGCTGGTTTTCTTCCCTCAGCATTCTAATAGAGGGGAGTACCTTTTGCCCACCGTTGATGTGCATTGGCAACTTTGTTGTTATTTAGGCAGGACTAAATCTTTCAGGAAAACAAATCAGTTGTTTGTGACCTTTGCAGGATCCAGATTGGGTAAACCTGCTTCCAAAGTGACTTTATCCTCCTGGCTTAGAAACATCATTACCTTTATCTACCAACAGCATAAGCTATCCTTACCTTCCAGAATAAAAGCTCATTCGACCAGATCTATGGCTACTTCTGTAGCATTTCATTCCAGAGCCTCTATGGATGTTATCCACTTGGGCAATACCTCATACCTTTATCTCTCATTACAAATTGGATTTGGCCTCCAGGGGACAAGCATCTTTTGGTTCTGTGTTGCTCAGGAATATTCTTCCTTATGGCCACCCAGGACTCAAGTAGCTGGGGAGTCAGTCCTAATAGTAATTAATGAACAAAGATTTACAACATCAGATAAAGAAGTTATGTCTTACCATAACGTTCCATCTGTGTTGTAGATCTTTGTTCATTACTTCCCGCCCTCCTTCCCCCTACCTGGACTCCTGTTGGACTTTAGGAACTCCTGGTTAGGGTATTTGCTCAGACAGAGCCTTCTACTATTTTTTCTATTACTACGTCTGTTATCTAGGGGCGGGCAAATTCGATCTGGAGTAACTGCGAGAGGGGCATTATAGGTAGGTCTTAGCTGAGAGTTTTTGGCCGGCGTGAGCTTGGAAACGGTCGTATCGTTCCAAGGATGGAACCGAGGTCCTAATAGTAATGAATGAACAAAGATCTACAACACAGATGGTAAGTTATGGTAAGACATAACTTCTTTTTTTATTCTCAATCAGTAAGCCTTAAATACCTGGTAAGGCAGATGGAATATACTGCAAGAAGCACAAAGCCATGCTGGTACTGCATGCTGTCAGTAATGCACATCTTTGTCACAGAAAAAGCAGCATACTATTGGACTTGCAGTCAGCCATTTTGCAGTTCAATACTGCGGAGTACTTTTCTGCAAAATAATATTCTCCATGTCCTCCTACTAGTCACTAATTGCAACCCATCGGGATTGTACAGTATTGTACATACCTTCATAGAGTAGTTGTACTTGCATAACTACAACGCCGTCAAGCTACTACTGCACAGTTCTTCATTGTGTCTCTGTGTAGTTATTGTTTTAGTCTATCTTACAGTATACTTTTCTCACATTACTTCATTCCAAAGTAAGTTTATCTTTCAAAATAAGTTTATCTTTCAGTATAGTATAGCCATTATTAACATGCATATAAATTGGCCCAGTTATTCTATTAAGCTTTTCTCACCAATCTTATAGTGCTCCTCATAGGTAGGTACTAGGCTATTGGCCCTAGGGCCTATATAAGCCTAGCCTAAAAGGTACCCTAGCTTTTGCCACCCAAGAAAATTGTTTACTGTGCTCCTGTCGTCCATCCAATCATTTTTCTTGAGTGCTAATGAGGAACTTTGTTTGATATAGATGGGTAGTTTGTTCCAGATTATGGGAAGTCTCTGGGATAGGAATCTATTCCTCCAGCATGTTCTGTTTATTGTGGTGACAAGGTTTAGGTCCCTAGAGCGTGTAGGTCGGAGGGGTTGGGATTTCTTTAAGTGGAGCATGTCCACCAGCTCCGGGTTTGACATAGCTTTGTATGTTAGGCAGAGATCGCCTCTGAGTAGGTAAGTGATGGAGTCAAGCTGGAGTTTTTTGAGATGATCTGCGTAGGGCATCTGTTTGAGGCCAGTAATCCCCTTTGTGAGGTATTTCTGCGGCCTTTCCAGTTGTTGTAGATGTCTTGTGAGGTACATACCAAAAGGGGCGTTGTACTCTATAATGGGTCTAATGAGTGATGAGCAGAGGGGAACAATGACCTCTTTTGTCCTGGATGAGAAACCTTTTGTGATGAGGTGTGCCATGTAAAAGGATTTCCTGACTGCAGTGACAATGTGATTATCAAAGGAGAGACTACTGTCCACCTACGTCCCAAGGTCTCATCAAACTTTTGGTGTTAAGTAGACTACCATCTATGTGGTAGTTCATGGGTACAGAGTTTTTACCAAAGGGGATGACCATGCACTTTTTGGCATTGAGCTTGAAGCCATGGCTTTGACACCAAGCATCTGTCTCAGTGAGGCCCTTTTGTAGGATGTCCACTTCGTTAGGAGTTTCGAATATGGCTCCTAGTTTGCAGTCGTCTGCAAACTTCGTTAGCCAAAGACCTTCTGTGTTAGCCTGTACTTTAGAGAAGTAGATATCAAACAGGAGAGGACCCAAGATTGAACCCTTTGGTACTCCACTTGTCACTGATCTGAAGTTGGATTTGGAGTCTGCTACTTTCACAGTGTGGGTTCTGTCAGTGAGCCAGTTGGTAACCCATCTTGTGACATAGGGATTTATACCTAGTTTAGTGAGTTTATCTATAATTCCAGAGTGTGGGATGGTGTCGAAAGCCTTGGCGAGATCTAGAGATAGGCTGTGTGAACCACGTTACCCTCATCTGTGGCTGTGGTGACTGCTTCAAAGAAGTCTATCAGGTTTAGGAGACATGATCTGCCTTTTACAAACCTGAACTGGTTGGGGTCCAGAGTTTCGAGATTATCAGTGTCTTTGTTTATAAGTTCCATGATGATACGTTCCATGGGCTTGCAGACCAGGCTCGTCAGGCTAATGGGGTGGTAGTTCCCAGGTCCATGGTTTCTCCCCTTTGTGGAGTGGGATAACCATCGCTGTGCGACATTCAGTGGGCACAAAGCCTGAGGTGAGGCTATGATTGAACATGGTGTTTAGGTGGGGTGACGGTTCGTTCTGTAGTTCGTGTAGAATGCAGCCTGGGATGTTGTCCGGTCCCATGGATGCTGTGTTCTTGGCTTTGGAGAGTGTGTTTTTTTACCTGTGCAGCCATGATTACAGTAACTTTGCATTCTTCCGGTATAGAGATGGGCCCTTTAGGGGTGAGAGGTGGGTAAAGTTAGCAATGAACCTATCTGCCAGGATGTTGGCAATATCACTTGGTTCTGTATATTTAGTGCCATTGTGCTGCAACTCAGAGCAGATCTGAGTGTTGCCATTGAGATTCTTGACATAGCTATAGCATGTTTTGTGGTTGTCTTTAGAATCAGTGGCGATTTTGTTTTTGTAACTAGCTTTGGAGAGTTTTTTGAGGGATCTCAGCTTCTTACTGAGGCTGACCAGAGAGTTCCTCCAATCATGGGATTTTACTCTTTTTTTGCAACAGTTTCTTTCTTCTGTTGTAGAATTTGTTTATGGCAGGGGACCACCAGATTGGCTTC
The DNA here is from genome assembly GCF_019279795.1 of Protopterus annectens. NCBI lineage: Eukaryota > Metazoa > Chordata > Ceratodontiformes > Protopteridae > Protopterus > Protopterus annectens. The sequence goes on along the minus strand of NC_056750.1, from coordinate 627,188,325 downwards.
CTTTTTTTTTGGAGGATAACATCTTGGTTCTGTTAGGGATAGCACGATCCATGCACTCGTGTAAGTGCTTATAAAGTGCAATTGTGTAGGATTCAGCAGTCATACCTCTATTGTCTGTCTGCATGGGTGTCATGAAGTTTGCCACTTCTGTCTTAAGAAGCATGAAGTTGGCTTTGGAGAAATTTTTTACGGTGGTTTCCCTAATGAGGGGTGGGAGGGGATGTGGATGTCTAGGGTGATTAGCTTGTGGTTGGATCTGCCCAGTGAGGAATTGACCTCTGGTGTGGAACACCGGTCGCTCATGTTGGTAATGACCAGGTCTAATATATTGCTGCCCCTGGTGGAGGTGTGGATAAGTTGATCCAAGGTGTTGGAATTTAGGAATTTCAGAAAACATTGAGCAAAAGAGTTGATACATGAGTAGTTTTCCCAGTTAATGGTGGGGTGGTTTAAATCACCTATTATTAGGGAGTTGGGTTGTACCCTAATATTTTCCAGTGAATAAAGAAATGAGGAGTGGGAATCCTGGGGCATGGTGGGGGATCTGTAGCAAGTTACAGTTTGGACTGCGGTCTTGCCCAGAGTTACTTGCACTTGGATAATCTCTGCTCCATTATGCTGAGCAACTAGCCTGGAGGTGTGGATAACCTTAATGAATATGGACACACCTCCACCTTTAGTGTTTCGGTCCAGTTTAGGTGGCCAAAAGGTGTGATATGAATTATAGCCTGGTAATGCAGGGGTGCTCTCTGGAGCCTTGAACCAGGTTTCTGTCACTGCACAGATGTCGATGTTCTCCATTTTAAGGAGTACCTCAAGTGAGGGCATTTTGAGGTTTATACTTCTAGCATTATCTTCAGATTTTGCTTGCTTGTACCTGTTACGGTGGTGAATTTGTCATCTGAACCAAGGCAAGGCAAGAGCCTTGGCCAGTATCTGGAATCCCAAGGGCGACAGGTGCAGGCCATCTCTGGCAAAGCATTGTGGTCTGTCGATCATATCATACATTTTCTCCTCTTACAATCTGTCCCTGTGTCATGGCCTATTAACCTTTCACCATATACTGACGTGCATGCTATAATAATTTATTTTATTTTATTATTTTTATTGACATTTGTTGACCGGGAGTGTCCGATCCATTTTCAGCGGAGGCCCGGGGAGAAAAGCTCCACAGTTAAAATAAACAGACAGTAGTTACATTGGATTACATAGCGATTAACAATATAACATAGCAATTACTTACAACATATTTACAGATGAAGAACATAGTACATCAGTAGACAACTAGAATCTTTATCTGTGAAATACATAACAGACATTAACAAATGTTGCAATAAGAAGTTCCTGCTGTATAATAAGTACTAGGCTTATGAACATCTCAGCTTGCTATAATCAAGGTAATTAGAGGAGTGGAAAGAAAGGTAGTGGTTGGATGGAGTGGGTGATTTTAGAGTGGGAGTTGCAAGGCCATAGCCAGCATGTTTAGGTGCGTTTTTAGTAAAGTTTTGAAGTGGGTGCATGATGGTACGGAGGTAATTGTGGGTGGGAGGGAGTTCCATAATTTGGCTATGGTGCAAGAGAATAGTGCTTCACCAGCAGAGTTATTGGCTTTAGTCATCTACAAGTGATTTTTGTTGCTGGATCTTAGTGGTCTGGTGCTGTGATAGGGTTGGAGTAGATTCTGGAGGGATGTTGCATTTAGTGGATGGTTTACTCGTTTGTGAGCGAGTGAGAGTTGATACCATTGAAGGAGGTGAGGGAGTTCAAGCCAGCCTAGTTCAGCAAGTGAGGGACAGTGGTGACTACGGTAGGATGCCCCTGTGGCGAATTTGGCGATTTTGTTGTAGCAGGTCTCCAGCTTGTTTAGATCGCATTGCCTTAGGTTGGTATATATTGGAGAGGCATAAAGTAGGGTGGAGATAAGGTGGGAATTTGCTATTGAAATCTTTGCTGCTTTGGTGAGAAGTTGCTTATTTCTGTATAACGCTCCTAGTTTATTTGTGGACTTCTTTATGGTCATGGATATGTGAATGTTAAATTTTAATTTATTGTCTATTTCCACTCCTAGCAATTTGGTGTGTTCAGTTGGGTATATAGTGGTGTTGTCTTTTGCTGTGATGTTAAAGTGAGAGTTGTTTTGAGTATGTTTGGTGGGTTGGAAGATGAGTAGTTTAGTTTTGTTTGGGTTGAGTATTAATTGGGCATTGGATAACCAAGTTTCAACAGAGGAAAAGCCTTCCTGTGTGACTTTTTGCAGTTTGGGTAGGGACTGGGCTGAGCAGATGATGGTTGAGTCATCTGCATATTGTATGAGTGAGCCATGTTTGGTGGCAGAGGCTAGATTATTGGTGAAAACAGAGAAGAGTAGGGGTTCAAGGATGGATCCTCGGGGAACCCTTATGGAGACAGGTAGTTGGGGAGATATGTCATTCTGCCATACAATGGATTGTTGGCGGTCAGACAGGTAACTCTGAAACCAGTTGGTGACTGATTGAGAGAAGGATAGGTTACTGAGGACAGAGATAAGTTGTTTGTGTGGGACCATGTCAAATGCTTTAGATAGGTCTAGGAAAGTAGCAGAGGAGAGATGGCCATTGTTTTTATGCTGAAGGATAGTGTTAGTAAAGGAGAGTAAGGCAGTGGTGGTGCTATGGTTTGGTCGGAACACTTGGGTATATATATATATTTTGCCTACCTATTGGGGGCACCTGACATCTGGGGCAAGAAAAACTGAAGAAAATGGCGTTGGATACCTCATATACCCCTGGCGCACTGACATCAGGGGAAAAAGCGACAGCAACCGATGCCGGATCAAGACTTTGGAATTCAGGCCGACTGCGGGACTGCCTGATGGTAGGATAACCCAAGTGTGATGACTGCAGCAGGGTGAACACTCGAACATCTACATTTATGGTAGGTACAAAACTGTACTGTCTGTGGAGGGTCCGCCTTTGTGGAGGGGAATTATATGTGATACTTTCCACAGTGTGGGAACGTAACCTTCTGACAGAGATCGGTTAATCAAGATGGATACTGGGTAGGCCAGAGCATCAGCTCTGAGAACATAACTGAGATAAGTCTGTGAAGGCTGATCTGTAAGTCGTGTTACATTTTTTCCTTCTTTCCCATCTTTTTACTGTAGATGTTTTACCGTTGCTAACGTAGTTGCACTTGTTCATTAGGTGGGTATAGAGTAGTACCAAATGAGACCATTTATTGTGCTATTAGATATACTATCACCAAAAAGTCACTGTAATATAAGGAAATACAAGTAGACCCTGTAGGTTTCTCAGAAGTGCTCCTTGTAAAACTGCCTACCTATGCAGCTACAGGTCTCCACATTCTTGTAGCTTCCTTTACATAACAGATTCCAATAGAGAGCAGGGAGGTTGCCTAGTTTAGTGAGCCTATCAAGGAAAATATGGACTACAAAGACAGGCTTGACCTTTGAGACTGTCCTGTCTCTGTACTTTCAGCCCCCCCCCCCCAGTACCCCAGCCACAAGTCATCCTTTCACTGTCTTCACTTGCATATTCCTTTCTGCCTCTCTTTCAGTTGAATAAATAATCATCTTTGCAGGGTGTCACTTCTTGGTTTCATTTCTGTGAGCAGGATGTCACTTCCTAGCCCCACTGTTGGCCTTTGATAGATACTCTTCTATCTTCTAAATGTCCAGATTGCCACCATTTTGTGGTGCACACATGTTTTTTTTATCACACAAATTCTCTTCCCTTCATGATCAGGAACATTTTTTCTTCCCCAAGTGATCTTTTTTCCAAAACTCAAACAATACTATATCCATTACTTCTAGCAGCAATTTACACTTCAGTCTGAGATTCTATCTTATCGGTGCATGAAGTGCACAATGACATGTAGATCAAGATGTTCAGTCATAAATATTTTATATCGTACTTACTTGTACTATTTGTATGTGGTGGTGATCATCCCAACCCTAGCCCTACCTTTGAAAATGTTACTTTATTTGACCTGGTGATATCCTTTTGAAATAATATCACACTGTAGAAGTATATTCACTTAAATACCCAAAGTATGTGTAGCAAAGTTGCCCTGCTTCTTAGTTTGTTGTCACAGTGCACCTCTGAGCTTGTAGCTGTTACAGAGATACCCTGTAATAATGAAATTCTGCCCCTTCATTATAACATCATCCTTTATGACAGATCTTGCAGTGGGTCAGGAGGGGTAGCTGTTTTATACCTTGCATTACTGAGTGCTCGAGTCACATCCAAGTCCCTACCCTCTTTTTGTGTGAAACTACGTTAGCTACATGACCATATTTGCATACCCCTAGATGTTCCTAGCTTTTTTGTTGAGAACATCTTGTACTGGATAACTGCTAGTATTTGAGGGGGACAAATATTCTTGGTGATTTTCATATCTGTAGGTAAGTAGCAACTGATGCTTACTCACATCCCTCTATAAATCTTTTTGATATCACACACCATACTTCTGGTGTTACTAGACAAGACAAAGCAACAGTGAGAAACAGTCTTTTCAAATGGAGTGTATCTTCTAGCCCAGAAGGCATCATGAACACAGGGACATTGATAGATTGTTTTAGTGACCATCGTAGTGTACTACTTAGGAATGATTCAAGATTAGAAAAAAATTACTAATGGGACAAGAAATGCTAAGAACCTTAATGTACTAACATTGATGATATTAAGTAGTTTCGCTGGTCCCGTTTCACACTACTCCATTTTGGTCAGTGCCCTTTAAATGGAGAAAAAAGTCAGTGCCAGGGCAGTTTCTTGGCTTCTGCACCACAAAGTAAATGTCTTATACATCGATATAACCAGCCTTGGAATCTTTGTCCACAGTAAATCTTCCCAGCTTCTTGAGCAGTATGAAGAGTTCAGGAATAAGGCTTATAGTTTTGTTTTCATGTATATAAATGTATGACTGACTATTTCATAAGTGACAATTCAATAAAGATTATTAAAAAAGGGAGATGGGGGAAAAAGAGTTTAAATAAGGTTACATCTCTAATATCAAGCAAGAAAGTGTTCTTCCTGGGGTAACAATATATGCATATAAACAACTCTTGAATTAAAGAGCTGATTAGCTCAGGTAAGAAATCTCAACCCTGTCTTCTCTTGGACATAACTACAGTCAGCATCACAAACAACTTTAGCAGTTATTACTTCACTATTGCACTGTCCATTCCACCTTCAGCTATGTAAGATATCCAAGCTTGGCATCAAGTCTTCCTGTGTCTTTGCCCCCTGTCCCAAACTCTTGTCTATCAGTATATTAGTTTCAGCAACCATTGATAAGCTCATTGTAGAATGAAATGATCTTGCTGTTATTACAGAGAGAATTGCCTATTTTTCCTCCATAATATTCAGTCAGTAAGAGTTGTGTGCAGATTGTTGGAAATTCTTTGTCATCATTTCCTTGATAAAGGTGACACCTCAGTTGAGCTGCCAAACTCATGCCTGCAACTGTCCCTCCATCCTTTGTCTAAATTCTTAGAAATGTTCAAATGAACAGTTAACTTCCTTCCTGAGTGAACAAAACACTTCTATCCTTAACTCCACATAGTTTTCTCCTGTCCACAATACAGAAGCAGAGTTAGTAGCCTTTACAGACCATCTCCAGCATCTGCTAATAACAGCATAACTATTGGTATGGCACATTCATTTTGAACCTCTAGAAAGGGCCAACATGTTCTGTCACTCTGCTGTTATTTTGCACTTGACCAAATAAGTGCTGGTGGAAATGCTTCCAATTTGCTGTTTTGCTACCCGTCAGAATGATTCTGCTTTGTCCAATGGCAATGAACTATATGAATACTAAATTAAATAAGGTTGTCAACCCCAAGGATTAAATACCTGTTCCCCTCCTTAGCATTCTTGTTAGTACTATGCACTCAACTTCTAATCCTGCTCACTTTATTTACTGTCTTGTGTTCACTACCATCTTTTTAAAAGAATCGAATATTACTTAAAGATTTCTTTTTTCCAGTGTATAGAAATGGCTTTTCTTCCCCTGAACTGTTACTGACTCCTAACAAAGCAAAAGCCATGCTTCTCAAACAGTAACATGATTTAACAGTTGATCATTTTCAGGTTTTCCAATATTGGATCGCTGCTGCAGTAGCCTAATCTGTTTGGGATATATCTTGATAAGGATATGACAACTGTCTGGTTTTCAAAGCTTCAGGGCACCTTACTTGTGTCGTAATTATCAGGGGCTCTAGGATAGCCACATGAAGAGTGCATTTTATGCAACAAAAGTATCAATGCTTTCTTGCTGCTGAAATGGTCTCCCTCTGCAGACTTTTTGGAACTGACTGTCGGCTAGTGATCCTTCAAGCTTGGGCAGATAAGTACCCTGCTGAAGAAAACTATCCACAAATTATAGGTTCACACTCCAAACCATGTGGGTCTCAAGTGTCATGGGTGTCTCTATGAGTGGGGACATGTTAGTAGGGAGGTAACTAAGGATTTGTGTTTGTGCGGGGTGTTTAGTTAGGGGAATACTTTTCTTATTGAGGGTGTCTGTCCATAAGGGACACTGGGGTAAATGTAAGATTTCCCATCCAGTTGTCAAGGTTTCTTTTGAATAGGGTCAGGGATGATCTCTGTTTTATATGGATGGGGAGCCTGTTCTGTAGTCTGGGGATCCTTTGGGACATATACCTTTCTGTCCAGCACATTCTGTTTATGTCACAGGTGAAGCTCAGATCCCTGGATCTCTTGTTTCTGCCACTGTTAATTTTGCACTTGTGAGACATATCCTTCAGGATTGGGTCTAGGAAAGTTCTGTAAGCCAGGCAAAGATCCCCTGTCAGCAGCCTGTCAGAGACTAAATACTTTAGGGGATCAGTGTAGGACAGGGTATTCATGCCCTGAATTCTCCTAGTGAGAAACCAACTGTTTCAAGTATCTAGTTAGATACATGCCAAAGGGGGCATTGTATTCAATGATTAGTTTGATGAGGGCTGAGTAGAGTGATGCTACAACTTCCTTGGACCTGGATACCATATCCTTACCTATAAGTTGATATTAGTTTCCTATTACCTTGGCTATGTGTTGGCCAAAGGCTAGATTGCCATCTACACATGTTCCCAGATCTCTTAATACTGAATAAACTCTTAGGGATGTTATATCAATGGAGTAATTAACTTGGGTTGACAGTTTCCCAAAGGACACTGTAGTCCCTATTTTAGCATTGAGTTTTAGGCCAAGGCTTTGGCACGAGTCATTTGTGTTAAACCCACTTGCAAGATATTGGTGTCTTGGGGGGGAATCTATAATAACTCCCAGTTTATAGTCATCTGTGAATTTGTTAAGCCAGAGGCTTTGAACATTAGCCTTGACTTCTCAGAAGTAGATGCCAAACAGGAGAGGGTATAACACAGAGTCCTGGGATACTCAGCTGGTGGCCAGTCTCTTGGCGGAGGTGGACCCACCGATCCTGACTTATTGGGTCCTGTCAGTGAGCCAGCTGCCAATCCAGTGAGTTAGGTAAGGATTTACACCTAGATCAGAGAGCTTGTCAACAATGCCTGTGTGGGGTATTTATATCAAATGCCTTAGCCAAGTTAGGATACACATTAAGCAGTGTTTTAACCTTGTTCATTGCCTTGTTGACCCTTTCAAAGAAGTTTACCAGGCTAAGCAAATAAAAAACAAAACACTACTCAACAACAACAAAACGGAAGATCTAAATCACTTTATTCACCAAAAGATTAGCGCTTTCGTCTGTGTAACCAAATCAGACTTCATCAGATAATCTTCAACAGTAAAAATCAGTTTAAATACACTCATTTCTAATTCAAAATTCCCTCCAAAACTTTTTCAGTCAAAATTTAGAGAGATTCAAAAACCTATATGTATATATGTTAAAAAAAATTCTAAAAGTAATAACAGCCACTTGCAACATCCCCCATGTAACATCATGTAAAAAAAAAAAAAAAAAAAAACATATATATATATATATATATATATATATATATATATATATATATATATATATATATATAATAAATACGTATATACATACTTAAAAAGTAATGATGATAATAAAATGAAAACATTAATAATGTAAATCATCACTCTAAAGCTTTTAATCATATAAGGCAGTAAAACTGAATGATATTAGTTCCATTTACTGTCTTATAAGATTAAAAGCTTTAGAGCGATGATTAGCGATATTTTTACAAACAGGACATTTTGACCATATGTTCATATATTTACATAATTCATATAGTTTGAGTTTATTAATGTTTTCATGTTATTATTGCTTTTTAAGTGTGTGTGTGTGTGTGTGTGTATATATATATATATATATATAAAATATTTTTTTTTTACATGATGTTACATGGGGGGTGTTGCAAGTAGCTGTTATTACTTTTAGAAATTTTTTTTAACATATATACATATAGGTTTTTGAATGTCTCTTTAAATTTTGATTGAAAAAGTTTTGGAAGGAATTTTGAATGAGGAATGAGGATATTTAAACTGATTTTTACTGTTGAAGATTATCTGATGAAGTCTGATTTGGTTACACAGATGAATTTTTGTGAGTAAAGTGATTTGTGTGTCTTAGGCCTTCCATTTTGATGTTTTAAAGTTTACCAGGTTAAGTAGACATGACTTTCCCTTAACGTAGCCAGATTGAGACAGGTCCAGCGTCTGTAGGTAGCCAGTGTCCTTATTTGTCATTTCCATGATAATCCATTCCATCGCTTTGCATATTACGCTTGCTAGACTGATTCATAGACTTACTAGACTAATGACCAAGGGGGCCTTTCTAAGTCTGGCCAAGTTTTCCTAAAAGAGTAATGATGTCTTGTATCCAAATAGGACATTGAGGGCCAGGCATTTATAAGCTACCTCTCTCCATAAAGGACATGAGTGCTAGGCCCGGTGTAAATATTTTATTCTCCATTGACTGGTCTAGGTTGCGTTTAAACTGGGTAACAGATGAACTTGTATTCAAATGGATGGGAAGCCTGTCCCATGGAAGAGACAGTCTCTGCGGCATGTATCTGTCTCTCCAGCATGTTCTGCTTAAGTCACAGCCAAAAATTCAGGTCCCTAGAGTTTGTATTTCTGGTATTGTTTGACATATGAGTATGCAGGAGATTCATAAATGTGGTGTTTGTAGATGCCTTTTTAGCCAAGCATAGCTTCACCCCTCAGTAATCTATAGGAGACTGAGTAGAGGGAAAGGGCTTAAAAGCACTCTACATAAGGCAGTCTTGTTACACCTTGTATTCTTTTTGTAAAGAACCTCTGAGTTTGCACTAGTTGCTACATATGCCTGGTCAGGTACATACTGAAGGGAGCATCGTACTCCATGATTGGCCTAATAAGGGCGGAGGACAGTGGTATAATGACCTCTTTGGACCCAGATGCTATGCCCTTACTTATAAGTTGCGCAACATAAAAGGATTTCCTCACTACTGTGCCCTGATGAATATGTTCATAGATAGGTACTAGGCTATCGGCCCTAGGGCCCATACAAGCCTAGCCAAAAAATGTACCCTGGCTTTCGCCACCCAAGAAAATTATTTTCCTGTGCCCCTGAAAAGCAATGACAGGTCTCGAACCCAGGATAGTGTGCACCATAAACACAGTACTAATCCACTAAGCCATGACAGCATTTGATTGTATGTAGTTCCCTGGATTAGTTGATGGTCTGCCCTTGTGAAGAGGAGTAACTGTTAAGGTCCTCCAGTCAATTGGAGTCTAGCCTGATTCAAGGCTGTAGTTGAAGAGTGGCTGAAGTGGTCCTGATAAGTCATGTTTTGGGCTGCTCAGGAAGCAACTGTGGATGTTGGGACCCATGAAGGCAGAGTTCTTGGCTTTAGGAAGTGCTGCCAGCACCTGGTCCCTGCTGATAGCTGGGGGAAGTATGTTGAAGGAGATTTCACCTGGTGGAAATGGGGTGTTGGGATGAAGTTTGAGCTGAATGAAGTTTGAGCTGAATTTATCAGCGTGTAGATTTGCTGTCACCCTGATGGGTGAAGGTGGTACCATTCACCACCAGTTCAACACACTGCTACGTGTTACCTCTGAGGTTCCAACCAAAAAAACAAGTAATCTCTGTGGTATCCCCAAAATCTCAAACAACCCACTAAACAAGTATAGTGGGTCCAGTAACAAAACAGTGTAAGAAACTTCTCTGTGTGGAAGATTTTCAATCCATATATATATATATATATATATATATATATATATATATATATATATATATATGTATAGTTAATTACTGTATGTTAATCAGATTAGATAATGGTAGTAGAAGTAGCAAAGTTAAACTAATCCCAAGTCAAAAAATAATAAAAACTGTATATAATTTGAAATATTATACAGAATTACTAAGTATTCAAAAGTAATCCAAGCAGGGTAGAAGGTCTGTTTCCAGCCGAAAATCCTTAATGTACACAGACAAGCAATCCAAGAAAAGCAGAGTAATAGTTTCCTCACAAGCTTTGTAACTAGCAAAAAAAAAAAATATATATATATATATATATATATATATATATATATATATATATATATATATATACACACACACATATATACTTTTTATCAGGCAAGGTTTGTGCTGTAAAACACAGTGTATTGGTGTACATGTTAAATTCACATCCCTTCCCCCATCAGTGTGATGTTTCAGGTGGTCCTGCCCTACTAAGTAGCTGCCGTAATAATATAACCCTTACGTACTTTAAGTAAAATTAATAGTGATGTGGTACCTCTTATTTAACCATATTATTAAGTCTGTGATTTTTATCAAAAACAATATACTACATGGCTGGAAATATATAAACTTTAGACCATTTGACAATCTAAAAATATATATAAATTTATACATATACATTTGGCATGCAGAAAAAAATTCATTGTACAGATCATATTCGATTTCCATAACCTGTTATTAACAAAGATTGCCTTCATCCTTCTAGACTTCTTCAGGTCTGTGTACAAGAACCCTAAAAACTATCTACAAAAATATTATTGTATAATTAGCTAGTATTGTTATTACACATCATTTCGAATAAAGTGGAAAAAAGAATAAGAAAAAGAAAAAATGTATGATGGAAACAAAATATACACTTCAATTAAAAATGATTTAACATGGTTTTTAAAACCAACTGGAAGAATAAAATAAAAAAAAAATAAAATAAAAATAGTCATGTAAACAATGTGGCAATTTGCTAAGTTCCAGTACACTTTTAAGTGAACAGTAATAGTATAGTCCAGGCTTCCTAAAAGAGTTCAGCTTTAATTGCCACATGGGTCCGTGTTTCTCCAGCATATTCATGATGTCTCCTTCAAGATCACTATGCAATCCAGTATCTGAAACTTAAAACCTGTGTCTTTTATGAAGACCAAGGTGTTTGGCTAGTTCATTATTTTTACATCGAGAGCGGATTTCTGCCAGATGACATGAAATCCTACACTTAAGTTTATTTACAGTTTTACCCCCATAAAATGCATCATTGTACTGTGCCCTGTAAATTACTTTTGTAGTGTTAGTCACCCCCTGCAATGGCCTTAATGATTTTCTTTAAATAAGGGCAATAAAAACTATCATCTTTTTATATAAATATACAAAATATACAATTAACTTCACATCTTTTAGTGTTTCTGTCATATAGTCTAGGTTTAAATTCAACTAAACTTCTAATGTTCCTCGCCTTCCTGTAAACAAAGGATGGGGCTTCACCTAAGATGTTTATCAAAAAAGGGTTTCCTGTGACAGTGGTCCAGTTTTCTTTAACAACATTTTGATACTGTGATAATCTAAACAGTATGTCAGGATGCAGCTAGTTTTGCATTTTTTATTCTCTGTGGAATTTCTTAACATTCTCCCACAGGGGAGGTTGGGTGAAGGTGCCTCAGTCCTTTTCCATTCTGTAATGGGTTCCAGGATGTTTTTTAACATCTGACTTTCATAGCCTCTTACTAGAAAACCACTCTCTAAGTTGTTCAGGTTTCTCAAAAATGGTTCCATATATGTGGTAATTCTGTCTAATCTATAGCCCTGGAACTTCACCACATTATACTTGGTTTTTGCAGGATGCAGACTTTTACTGTGGAGTAATACGTTAACCCTAATTGGTTTTCTGAATAGATCAGTGCTGTTTCTGTTATTGTTGGTGTCCTTGGAAATATTCCTATCTAAGAAAGTGGTTGAAGTATAGCTGTGGGAAGAGGTAAACTTCAGGAATGAGGTTGTTTGATTGAGGTAAGTGATAAAATCTCCATGTTGCAAGGTGTCACCTTCCCACACAATAAAGATATCATAAATATAACATAAATAGCATGTGCTATGCTGCATGTAGTCTGTATTGTTTAACACAAAGTCCTCCTCCCACTTGCCCAGGGCTATATTAGCTATGCTGGGAGCCATGGCAGCCCCCATTTCGTAAAAGACTCCACAGCTGCAGTAATTAACTAGATATATATGGATTGAAAACCTTCCACACACAGAAGTTTCTTACATAGTTTTGTTTTTGGACCCACTATACTTTTTTAGTGGGTTGTTTGAGACTTCAGGGATATCACAGAGATTACTTGTTTTTTGGTTGGCACTTTGGTTTCTGAGACCAAGGTTTTTCTTCAGTGGATGTGAATTTAACATGTATACTATTACACTGTGTTTTACAGCACAATAAACCACTCCCTTGCCTAATAAAAAGTGTATGTGTGTGTGTGTGTGTGTGTGTGTGTGTGTGTGTATGTGTGTGTGTGTATATATATGTGTGTATATATATATATATATATATATATATATATATATATATATATATAGTTTAGAAAGCTTGTGAGGAAACTATTCTGTTTTACTTAGAACGCTTGTCTCTGTACATAAATGATTTTTGACTGGAAACAGACTGTCTACCCTTCTTGGATTACTTTTGAATACTTAGTAATTCTGCATAATATTTAAAATTATATATTTTTATTAGTTTTTGACTTAGGATGTTTATTTGCTACTTCTACTACCATTATCTGATCTGATTAATATATGGCGATTAACTAGATATATACATGGATTGAAAATCTTCCACACAGAGATGTTTCTTACACTGTTTTACATCTAAGGTCCCAGTCATAGCTGATGAAGGCCTTGTGATTGTCCTTAGCCTACAAAGCTATCCTGACATCATAGTTGGCCTTATTAGACTTTAGACTCTTGTTTTTTTTGTTTAGCTCTGGAAGAGAGCACTTGCCTTTAAGGGAGTTAATCTTCCTAGTTTTAGCTATGAGTTTTCTTCTTTTATTATATACCTTGTTTAGGCAAGGATTCCACCAGTGGAGTTTGTTTTTTAGTGTTTGTTTTAGGTTTATTTCTGGTAGGTACAGTAACCTCTACACAGCCATTCACATGTTTGTAGAGGGACTCTGTGAATAATACTGTGAATGTGTAGCGCAGGACGCATCTGAGTTAGAGATTGCTGGAGTAAATGCTCTGTAAGAGGCCTTTCTATTGGTAGATTGTGTTAGAACTGTTTAATGTACTTGTATTTAAGCATCGCTGCTCAATTTGGCATCCTTAGCCAGAGATCTGAAGTGCCTCTAAGAGAATCCATGGCATCCACTGAAATCTTCAACGAATAAGTAGAATTTAAACCTGTTTATTGTACTTGTGTGCTGTATTTCACTGAACTGTTGCTTCATTTTATACTGTTTTTGCTGATGTGACTAATTTATTCTGCACTTGTATATTTTGCTTCATCTGCCTTAAATAGCATAGGCTAGATTTAGACTTGCTGAATCTAGAGTGTTTGGTAACACTTGAGCACTAAAATCAGCCATCCTATACTGAGGGCTCTCCTGCACCCTTGTGACAGAAGTGTGTAGCTCTGGACCCATCTGAGTTAGAAATGCTAGCTCTCTGAGGGGCTTTTCTATTGGTAGATTGTGTTAGAACTGTTTAAATTCACTTATATTTAAGCACCATGTTTGCGCTCAGTTTGGCATAGCTGCACAGTGGGGATTAGCAGTGCCTTGTATAGACGCAAACACCTAGAATCACATTTTTCCCCTTAGCACCTCTCAGTGAATCCCTGTCAGGCTTCTCTGCTGTTCTTCGGGCAACTGGGTTATGCACTGCTGCACTGAAGACAGCTCAGCTAAGAAATTTCAAGCATTTCCTCACTTTCTTTGCTAATCCTGTATAGTTTTAAGTACCCTTGCTATTTCCAGAGCATAGGTGTTCTTTTGCCCACCCATAAACCAGGAATTACCTGCTGCTATGGACAGCCAATTTATGAACATTTCTCCAATCAGCCTGATTGACATGGGCATCCTAAGGCAAGGTAGCAGTTGCCTCATGTATACTGACAGCCATTTGTTCCTAAAACAAACAAATATTGTATGTGAGAGTTGTAAATGTACCATGAAACTTGAATCAGTCCTCTTACATAACAATAAACAAGACATCAAAAAAGTTGTCAGCTCACACACCTCTTCTCTTACACAAGATAAAGTCAAGGCACAAAAGCCCACATATGTGGGTGCTCACCAAGAGTTTACCAAAAGACCAGAGACCTCCCAAACGCAGACTGCCCTCACATACTGCTACACAAACAGAATCCACCAATACACATAACAGATGTAATAGAGTCTCAGCAATCAAGTCTCCAAGGCAAAACACTTCTTAACAAATTTCATAGTCATAGGCGACTCAGTAGAGAGACACACAGAAGTCCTTTTCACCAAGCTGGACAAGGAGAAGGTTAATGGTCAGCTGCCTGTTGGGTGCTAGTATACACCAAGTCATGCATGCACTCAAGTCACTCAGCAGCAATTACCATTATGACTCTGTCAGTGGTTTGAGATGTACCTCTCTGGACTATATGAAGAGAGAATAACAGAGCTCTGAGATCGTGTGTGCCAGGTAGATATGTCCCTAGCCTTAAGCAGCATTCTACCTTCACCTAGGATGATGTTGCAGTACAGACAAAAATGATTGATTTCTGACATTTGGCTTAGATTTGGCTTAGCTTCTGGTGTCAGTCCAAGGGGAATCCAGTATCTGTCAGCCTGGGAAGACATGTTTGCCAGACCTTGATGCTTTGCCAGAGATGTCCTTCACTTGTCTCCTCAAGGCTTTAGGATATTGGCGAAGATGCTTGCCTCCCCCATAGAGCCTTTTTTAGGCTATGTCAAAACAACTAAACTTCCAACATAGAAACATACTCTAGCGACAAACTCCAGGTCATGCTGCTTATTGTGAAGATAAAAAATGGCTAGAGGTAAAAACAAGGTGCAGAAAATATATAAAGCAAAAACAGAAAAAGCACTTACCTTTCCTTTTTGTTTGAATAAACATTGTTTTTTGTGTGTTAACTTGGTGCAGTTTTTCTGTTTTTGTTTTATATATTTTCTGCACCTTGTTTTTACCTATAGCCATTTTTTATCTTCACATTGTTTATTTTTATTCGGTGAAGGGGCACACATCATAATATGGAGGATTTACCTAATGAGAATTCTTTGACTGGACCACATCTTTGCTTCTTATGAATCCTGGATGTTCCTGTCAATCCATTACTTCATGCTGATCTTGGCACTAACACTGATGATGGTTTTGCTACTCAACAACGACTACCAGAATTTTTTCAGCTATACAGAGAATTGGAGAACTTGATGTACAAGTACAAAAGACTGCAGTGGCAGTGGTTGCATCTACAAGCCTCTCTTGAAGCTAAAATTATTCCACGTGGTCTTAGGATTCTTAACATGCCTACCTATGGAGATACTTATCCAGCATTGCTCTGTAAATGGCAAGAGCTTAACCTGCAATTTAGTTCAAGGTATATGGAACTTTTGATTGAATTCTTTTCACCAATAGAGGATGATCTGAAGTCTCAGATCATTGCTTTAGAGAAAAAGATCTCTGACAATTTTTCTAATGATCTTACCTTGAACAAAATGGAACAATTGCAGGATAGTATTCTCTTATGAAAAGAAACTCCAAAGTGTTAAGCTAACTAAGCTTAATAGAGACAAATTAGATTTTGTGAAAAATGTTTTTTCCTGGCCTAGAGAAGTAGTGACTACATCATCTCAGGTAAATGGTACTTCTAGTGTTAGATCTACAAGTGCTGCTCCACAAGAGCGCCCAATCCGTTTTGCCAGGCATTCCGGCCTCTCTGAAGAGAGAACTGACGTTGTATCTGAATCAATGAGCTTTGCAGCGTCAATTTTAAATACTAACGCTTCTACTTCTCACTTAGCTTGAACAATTCTCTACCAACCAGTGATAATTCCGGCAATGTTTCCAGGCTCACTTCTTTGCAAGGTACTGATCATGCATTGCCGTACATTGCCAGTGCCCCTCTCCAACAAGTTGTTTGGACTCAGGGTCCAGCAGATGACAACCGTGTTTTTTTTTAGACAAAATGAAGAAAGGAGACTTCACATTGAAAGCCCCATTACCATACAAAGCACGTCCAAGGAGCACTTCGCAATACAGAAGGGCGCAGAAGAATCACTATTCAGATGGAACTGTGCAACAGCCTGAAAGAAGAAGGACATAATTACAGGTTTGGTGATAAATATTTCGTCCTTTACTTTGAGTGATGAACAGCTTAATCTTCTGAATAAGGGTCTGTTTTTCATCCCTGCCAAGAAAGCTGACTTGGCAGAGATGTTGAAAGACCTTAGATTACTGGGCAGGAATTTGTCACTTAAATACTTGTTTGCTAAAGACTCAGCGGGGTCTAATAAGATGAATGAACGTTATAAGCAACCGAGTACTTTTGTTCCTGCAGTACCTGCAGGAGTACAGACGTTTTTAGACATTTGTGAGATCGCTTTTAGAGACTTGAATATGTCTTCTAATAATAATTATTCATTTGTAATTTGTCCAGTGATGAATATAGAGCTCTTCAAGAGCTAAAAATCTTACAATCCTTGGAAATTAAACAGGCTGATAAGGGTGGGGGTATAGTTTTGTTGGACAGGGACCTTTATATTAGACAAATGGAGAAATTGCTACATAACACACAGACTTATCAATGTATCTCTAGAACAATAGTGAACGCAATTGTCGAGAAAGTATCTTTTTTAATTTTTGATCTTTTAATAACTAATTTGATTAATGAATCCTTGTTCAAATATTTTAATGTCTATAAACCAGTAATCCCTAGGGTTTATGGCTTACCAAAAGTTCATAAAGATATGTTTGTTCCTCCTATGAGACCAATTGTTTCAGGCACTGGTTGGTGCACTGAACCCCTTTCTATTTTTGTAGAAGGGAATTTGCATGGTTTCTTGGAAGGCTGTCCTACTTTATTACGAGACACTAAGATGTTTTTGGAACGTCTACAACATAGAATGACTACTATCGAACGAGATGAAGAGTTCACTTTTGTTACAACGGACATATAATCTTTATTTACAAGTATCCCCAATTCTTTGGGTGTGGACAGAGTCAGAGAGTTCCTTACTGTTAATAGATGCCTTACTAATACTAAAATTCAGTTGATTTGCAGCCTACTGGAAATTATACTCGAGAATAATGTTATTGTTTTTCAAGATCATTTTTTTCTTCAGAAAGTTGGCGTAGCTATGGGTACTGCTTGTGCCAATAGCTACGCCAACCTAACTTTGGTGTGCTGGGAGCAACAGACTATTTTTTCTGTAGATAATCCTTTCCTTGGGCAAGTATTATGGTATGTTCACTTTGTAGATGATGTTTTTATGTTGTGGAAGGGACATGGCTCTGATATTCCTAGAATTATTGATTATTTACATACCACAACTGAATTCCCGAGATTTACTTACCATAGCTCAAATACAGAAAATTTTCTTGATGTTACGGTCAGGAGGTCTGATTTTAATCAATTGAGTAGTAGTGTCTACCACAAACCTACAAGGAGAAATATATTTTTACATAAAACTAGTATGCATCCAAGGCATATCCCTAGGAATGTCCTGAAGGGACAAGTTTTTAGGACTCTGCGTCTCCACAACAGCGATGAAGAAGCAGAAATAGCTCTTGAAAGTATTAAGTCTGATTTTTTTAGAAAGGGGATATTCATTATCTGATATTAATAAAACAATATTTGAAGCATGGAAATTGAGGGACACTAGATGTAGACCATATCTTAGAGAAAATATTAATAGCCACACTTTAGATAATAGTTTGGCAGCCAAGAATGATTTCAGGGCTGTTTTTTAGTTTTCTAGTGATGTTAATCATTACACTCAGATTATCAGGAGACATTGGCATTTGCTACAAGAAGTTCCAGGGCTAACTGAAAAAGTTGGTGAGGTTCCTTTATTTTGCTTTAGGAACAATAGATCTTTCAAGCAACATTTATGTAATAGGGAAGTCTCTGAGACTTTCAGTTTCCCTACACACATCGGTACATTTCCTTGCAGAAGATGTACTGCTTGTAAATATATATTTAATAAGAATACTTATACACCCCCAACTTGAAAATTTTCTATTTCTAGCCATCAGTATTCAGATTGCAATGCTACAGATGTAGTGTACTTTTCTTTCTGTCAAAAATGTCCTGTATATTATATAGGCAAAGCTAATAGGATGTTGAAAGACAGAATATTGGAACACATCAGAGATATTACTAATTGTAAGGAAACCAATGCTTTAGCTAATCATGTAATGCATACTGATAGTTCCCATACCTTTAGGTTTTTTGTTATTCAAAATATACCTAGTAGTATATGAGGTGGGGACATTGAGAATACTACAGAGAGCTATGAACAAAAATGGATCCTTAGACTTAATGCAGAGAAATACCCAGGTCTTAATGGTACTACTTCCCTGAAACCTTTTCTAAAAGCTAGATGGCTTAAACATTAACATTAAGTTTGTTTTTAGTTTGTATTTATATATATATATATATATATATATATATATATATATATATGTGTATATATATTTATTGCTATATATTTTTATAATATTGTCTTTTAACTTGCTTGTGCTTTTATTATTAGGTTTTAGCGATTATTTAGTGTAATGTATTTCTTTCCCCATTTGCAGTTCACTATACCTTTTATCTGTCTTTGCATAGCATCATGTGACTGGTTTTTATCAGCTAATTGAATGCACCTATTTAAGCTGCTTGTATTTTATAGTAATGTCTGATGAAGCAACAGCAGTTGTGAAAGCGCTTACCTTTCCTTTCTGTTTTTGGTATGAATAAACGTCATTTTTTTGTGTGTTAACTTGGTGCAGTTTCTCTGTTCATGCTGCTTAATGCTAGGAGCCTAAACAGTAAGCTATACTTCCTGAAAGCACTTCTCACCTTGGAAGATGCTGACATCTGTGCAGTCACCAAGACTTAGTTCATGGCTGTGTAGAGTACCCCGGCTGTGCAGGCCCACAATGCCTTCCACACTTTCAGACCACAAAATGAGCATGAAAGAACCAATGATGGTGTATCCATTTTCATTAAACCCAAAAACACCTTGCAGCTGGTCAAACAGTGCGACTCTCTTGAGCTACTCCAGGTCCAAATAACTATAGTGAAAACACCCTACCACATCATAGATAGTAAATAACAAATAAAGACCAGGAACAGGCTGTCCTCTTCACTAAAAAACGTTGTTTAATTCACTTGAAGTGCGTTTATTCCAGTACACTTTTCGTCGGTTACATGTATCCGACTTCTTCAGAAGTTAAAAACAAAAGCCAAGAAACAACAACAGGAGTTCAACAGTACATATACTAACTAACTATCATAGGTTAGAAAATCTTCCTTCAAATCCTTGTAGTACTCAAGATCACCCAACTACATTCAACACCATCGAAGAGGGCCATTAGCTATCTAACGTTACTGGAGGTGTGTGAGGAAGTTAATGTAGGATGTACGTAAAAGTATATAGGAGTGTAAAAGAAGGTCTAACAATATCCTATACGACCATTAATTCACCTATTTCACTCATATAAAATGACCAGAAACAATTGTCTTATATCTAACACGTAAATCATCACTAAGTGTTAATCTAATTATTAATAATGTTTGTTAAATATGGGATTTAGAGTGGTGAACCAGGAACCAAATCTCGTCACATTTGTGGACTTGTTAAGTATGGTTCCCACCGCTCAATAATGGAATTGAGTTGGTTGTATTCAACTCAAAAAAAGGGGGATCTATACTTCTACCAGCACGTGGAACATTTATTAATGTTCATCATAGATCCCCTATGTCGTTTAACTGCCAACACCTAGTATACCTACCCTACGCCCCTTCCGTTAATGAAGGGTTTTTTACATAGTAGTAAGGAATAGTTAGTGGTGCAACAACCCTTAGTTTATGTAGTGAGAGTCTTGCCTATTGACTAATGTGTCAGTCATCCAAAATCTAATGATAATTATTAGTAGTTCGCCATTTCCAGTTTTCATCTAACCAAACTAAAAAACAATAAGTTGACTATACATTGATCTAGACCAGTCCTTTAAATTAAGCTGGTCATTCCCCTCACCGTAGGTAGTTACCTTAATACTGTGGTTGAAGGTAATGGTAGTACCTTCGAAATCACCTCTCCAGGTTTTTCAATTTTAAAATACATGCAATAGAGGACATTTCATTAATACCAGGTTTCTGATTTGCGTTGGTCCGTAACTGCCAAAGCAGTTCCTTCCTTTCTAGTTTAAGAGAGTCGTAACCTCCTCTTATGTCCCTTACTTGTTGGTCTATTACTCTAAATTTAAACTCGTGGCCAATGTTATCAACATGGTGTCTGGCTAAGGCATTAGTCATCTTATTGTTCCTAATGCTATATAAGTGCTCGTATATCCTTTCACTAAGTCTCCTATCGGTCTTCCCGATGTAGAATGCTGGACAAGACGAGCACTTAGCTAAATATACCACTAGTCTGCTGCTACAATTAAACTTGGAGTACGTTCGGAACTTTTGGTCCCCTATTACAAAATTCTGTCCTTCATCAATGAATTTACAATATTTACACATTTGGCACTTGAACATTCCCAAATGAGTTGTATATGTCTGGCCAGCGCCCTCCAGCAACTCCTTCAAGTTTTTCCCACGTTTGTATACTATTTTAGGTGTATGTGGTAGAATAGCCCGGAATTCATTGTCATTAGTCAAGAACTCCCAGTTTTTCAAAAATATGTTTTTGATCAAGTGTGAATCCAAATTGAATGTGCAACTAAAACCACAGAAGAAGTGTGAGTTGTTTGCTTCCGTGGGCCGGTGTGTAATTGTCCCAGCCCCGTTTGTATTAGTGTTACTTAACAATGGAACATACTCCTTTAAACTTCTTTTACGCTTGACTTCATCCGTGATTTCAAACACAAAGTCGGGTGGGTACCCCCGTTTAAGAAAGAATTGAGTCAAGGTACCACATTCTTCCATAAAGTCATCATCGTCACTAATCATCCGTGCTGCTCTAACAAGTTGCCCCTTTACCACCGACTTCTTCTGGTGCATAGGGTGGCAACTTGAATAGTGCAGCATGGAGTTAGAGTAGGTTTCCTTACGGTATATTTTGGATAACCATCTCTTGTTATCATAGTCCTTTCTTAGATCTATATCTAGGTAGTCCATTCTATCCTTGTTGAATTTATGAGTGAACGAGAGAAAGCTAGTAGATGTATTGAGATTTGACATTAAATCTTTTATTTCTAGTTCTGTTCCTTTGTAAATCAAAAAAATGTCGTCAAGGAACCTTGTATACAGAGCTAATTTCGAATGAATAGCTTCTGCTGTTAGAATGTTGTTCCTCTCCCAATACGCCATAACTAAATTAGCAATACTCCCGCCACTTGGAGATCCCATGGCTACCCCGATTTTTTGATGAAATAACTCGTTGTTAAACATCAAAAAATTGTAGGAAAGGATGGTGTCAATCAACTCACTCACCAGTTGAATTTCATCGTTAGGTGCATTCAGAATTTCCAACATTGCCCCGACCCATTCTATCGCTATGTCATGGGGGATAGATGAATATAGATCTTTCACGTCAATAGTGACCAACAAAGACCCAGGGTGGAAATCAACTGTATTGATTGTTTCTAAAAAAGCCCATGAATCTTTAATTATTTGTCTTTCTTTTTTGACATATTTCTGCAAAATCTTATCAAGAACTTTACTACAAGTGTAGGTAATGCTTTTCCTCCCATCCACCAATGGCCTCATAGGAGGATTATTAATATCTTTGTGGATCTTGGGAATACCAAACAACACCGGTGTTCTAGGTGTTTGTTGTTGCATGTATATATAGGTTTCCCTATCAATTCTAGATTCCACATAAAGCTCCTCAATAAAAGCTTTTACCCTTTGATAAGCACCATTCATTTCGTTAATGGATACCTTGGTGTAAGTTTTGCTACTTAGTATAAGATTCATTCTACAATTGTAGTCTTCGTTAGCCATTATTGTAATGCCCCTGCCTTTATCCGGTTTCATTAAACGCACGGGGGCCCTTCTTAAGAACAAGAAGTCCTCCCTTTCATTATTAGAGATGTTCTGTCCCCCCCGGGCAAACCTAGTTGTTTGTTTATTCAAATTTCTCAGGTCCATTTCAGTTACTTTTTCAAATAGTAGTAAGGTAGGGTGTAACGGTGGATTATAAACACTAGACACATACAGTTCAGGTTTCTGACCAAAGTCATTACGTAATAGTAATGACAAATTAAGTTTCCTAATAAACAGTTTTAGGTCAATAAGAGTGTGTGCCATGTCAAAATGGGAGGAAGGAAAGTTGTTGCACCACTAACTATTCCTTACTACTATGTAAAAAACCCTTCATTAACGGAAGGGGCGTAGGGTAGGTATACTAGGTGTTGGCAGTTAAACGACATAGGGGGTCTATGATGAACATTAATAAATGTTCCACGTGCTGGTAGAAGTATAGATCCCCCTTTTTTTGAGTTGAATACAACCAACTCAATTCCATTATTGAGCGGTGGGAAACCATACTTAAGTCCACAAATGTGACGAGTTTTGGTTCCTGGTTCACCACTCTAAATCCCACATATTTAACAAACATTATTAATAATTAGATTAACACTTAGTGATGATTTACGTGTTAGATATAAGACAATTGTTTCTGGTCATTTTATATGAGTGAAATAGGTGAATTAATGGTCGTATAGGATATTGTTAGACCTTCTTTTACACTCCTATATACTTTTACGTACATCCTACATTAACTTCCTCACACACCTCCAGTAACGTTAGATAGCTAATGGCCCTCTTCGATGTACGGTGGTGTTGAATGTAGTTGGGTGATCTGGAGTACTAGAAGGATTTGAAGGAAGATTTTCTAACCTATGATAGGTATAGTACAGGGGGACGTAAACTCATTTACCAAGTTGTCCCCCTCTAGATTAAGAACCAGCTTGGTAAAACTAGCTTTATTAAATTTGTGTGGTGTTTTTAATGATTTAAGTTTGTAATTTGTATTTTATTATATATTTTCATACCTAGTCATATTTTAATTCTCTGGTTTGTTGCTAACTAATGGGTTGGATCCCCAGCTGTTAGAAAAAGGTATGCTGTATGTCATTTGATGGGTTTACAGTGCCTTGGCTTAAAGACAAATGAAATAAAGTGGTGGGAAAATAGTGAAGCAATTTGATTCACTATAGTAACAAATTCCCAACGAAGGGAAGGACCAACCCACTAATTAACTTAGTTAGTATATGTACTGTTGAACTCCTGTTGTTGTTTCTTGGCTTTTGTTTTTAACTTCTGAAGAAGTCGGATACATGTAACCGACGAAAAGTGTACTGGAATAAACGCACTTCAAGTGAATTAAACAACGTTTTTTAGTGAAGAGGACAGCCTGTTCCTGGTCTTTATTTGTTATTTACTGGTTGCGTTTTACGTGATACATCATAGATAGTAACAGATCCCCCAACATGAACCAGGAGAAACACACCATCTACATCGACTTGCCTGAATGACTCAGTATACAGCCAGACACCTTGCTCATGAAAACTTCAACTACCCATCCATTGATTGCATGGCTTACACGATCACAAACACAACCACACTGAGGTTCCTGGACTTCAACTCAAATACCCTGGAACAGTTAGTCTGCACCCCAACAAGGGGCTCTGATATCCTAAACCTAGTACTTACCAACATGGGGAGCTACTGCACTACCCACAGTGTGTTGCCCTCCCTAGTGAAGTCAGACCATAAATCAATCTCGTTTGAAATAAGGATCGGACCTGACACCCCTACAGGAGCAAACAAAAAAAAAATCTCTCCAAAGCAAACTACCGCTTCCTAAGTGATTGTATAAATGGTTTCAAAGTCCCTGCTAACATAGGCTCTGATGACACTGGACCAGTAATCAAGGATCCTCATTGTTTACCACTGGCAACAGTGGGGGAATGTTCACTGGAGGATAACATGTACGTACACATATTTCCAGATGCAGCTCTCTGCATCAAGTGCAATTTCCCTTAACAGCACACAGAGACTGCAGGCCAGTCTGGGGGTGGTTTCTCCCTCTTTCTCCAGATCCTTTACATAGACTTCAGATCTTTGGCAGATGCTGGAAGTCATAAAACAATTGCATTCCTTCATGCTTTCAAGACTATTAATTTGTTCACCCGAAAGACAGTACAAAAAGCTCCCTATTACAGACTTGTCTCTTGCTGCATTACAAATCGAGAGATACCATCTTTTATTGCCTATCCATAAAGTAATTTAATTTCAGATATTTTTCTAAAGTTTGCTGGACTGAGGTCATCCTCCTGTATTCCAGTTTCCACTGTCAAAACATATACATTTAAACAGTTACAATAATGCAGGTACAGTTCTGTTCTCTTCCAGTAGGGCACACTGTGGATACATTTTAAACTCAGCATTTTATAAAATACCTTTTCAACACACGTCTGTAAAAAACATATTTGATGTATACATGACATAGTTCTAAAACAGTTGTAACTCAAGCATTTTATATAAATTATGTTGATATTCACAAATGACAATTATTTACAAAATTCCGGCTAGCTGGGCTGGCAATATCTCCTTTCTTCACATGTCTTCCCCCTTCAAAGACTCGAGCTAGTTTTTAAAGTGACCCTTGAGAAATTTTGCTGGAGAGTGATGAGCCTATCTGGGAATACATTACTCCATTCCATGGCTTGAGTTTCCAGCTGCCTTTGCATTGCAGACCACAGTACAGTGCTGCACTGTCATATCATATGCTTGCAACCCTAGGCTCCACCATAGTAATTTGGGATTTTGCTGGATGACTCCTTGTAGCCATAGATCCCCCTCAGACTCCTCCTGCCTTTCACTGCAAATACTTAGCACAAGGGCCTCTCTGTCAGGGTTAGGTTTCATCAGGTTAACATGCTACAGTTTGTGCCCCTGCTTCCTGCCTAGCAGTCCTACCATGTAGTTATCATCATTGACCTTCCTTACCACTTTGAAAGGTCCCTCCCAAGCTGCCTGCAACTTGTGTCTGACAGGAGCGAGAACCATAACCTGCTGCTCCACAGCATGCTCTCTAGCTCGAGGATTCCTGTCATACCAAACCTTTTTCTGTTAGGCTTATGCCATGTTCTCCTGGGCCAAGCCCATGAGTTCCCTGAGCCTTGTCCTGAGGTTTAGGACATATGCCACAACAGACTTCTTGTGGGATTCACACTCACCCTCCCACTCATTGTGAATCAGATCTAGAGGTTCCCTCACCCTATGCCCATACAGCAATTCAAAGGTGAAAAATCTGTGGATTCCTGGGACATCTCTCTGTAAGCAAACAACAAATGGGGCAAATGTTTATCCCACTCTCTCTTAAACTGGTCTGCAAATACCTGTAGCATGGTCTTTAGTGTAGAGTTTAACCTCTCCACAAGACCATTAGTCTGGGGATGGTAGGGGTGGTCTTTAGGTGCTTCACCCCACAGTGCTTCGACAGACAAGCCAGTAGGTCTGACATGAAACTGGCACCTCTGTCAGTCAGTATTTCGTTTGGGAATCCTACCCCGTTGAAAATCTCTAACAAAGCATTTGGCACCTTTTGTGCCTCAATGGGACAGGGCCAGCACCGCAGGGTATTTGGTAGCATAATATACTGCCACTAGGATATACTTTTTCCCCTGTGGAGCTTGGGGTACTCAGAGGCCCCACAATATCTATAGCTACCCCCTGAAATGGCTTCTCAATCACAGGCAGAAGCAGCAAACAAGCTTTAACCGTGTCTGCTGCCTTGCCTACCTTTTGGCACTGTTCTCAGGTCTTGCAGTACTCTGTTGCATCCCTCAAAATCTCAGGCCAATAAAAGTTTTGCATAATACGTCTCTTGGTATGCTTTGTCCATATGACCTGCAGAGGGAATGTCATGGGCTATGGCTAGAAGTGCCACATGGTAGGCTCTGAGCACTAGCAACTGCTGTATTCTCTCACCACTAGCCCTCCATAAGGGGTCCTCTCTCTGTACAGTAACCCTTTATCCCAGTATACAGATTCTCCCTTTCCTTAAGAATCAGGTGCCTCTCTAGCCATCTCCCTGAAACCTTGTAATGTATGGTCTGAGAGCTGAGCCTGTCTCATCTGTCTTTGTAACCTTTCCCAACTCCCCTTCCACAGGAAGTCTGGCATCCTCCGACAGCAGTGCCTCACTGTCAGCCTGGGTACTACTACTCACCTCTGCCCATGCAGTCACACTGTCCAAGGGAACATCAGTACCCACCAGCAATTGTGGGTCATCTTCAGTCTTGCTGCTACAGGTAAACTCCTTCTCTGAAGTAACCACCTCACCAGTCCTGGCTTCAGTTGCATGATCTGTCTGGGTCCCCGTCCAGGCTACCAGACCCACATGCCTGCCTCCAAGCCTGACTGTGTGTAACTGCATGCAAACAAGGTACTGCATTATCAAAATCATTCCCTATCAGGACATTTGCAGGGATATCCTCAAACACAGCTACTTCCTTGCTACTTTTTCCACCCTCACAGTCAAGGTAAACCCTAGCCAAAGGTATTTGTAATGGAGTGCTTCCTAAAGTTTTGACTGAAGTAGACTGCCCAAGCAAGTAGTGCTCCTCTTTAACCATTGCAGACTTCACATTGGTTAGGTCACAGGCTAACTCTCCCTTAGCAGTGGCCTGTTTCCCATCTAAAAGATAGGATATAACCGCTTGTGGTAGTTTGGTACCCTTGTTGTCTCCAGACAACTTACTGCTGGCGTTCTGTCATTCCCACTTGCTGGCTTCCCTACCTTTTGTTCCCCTCCTTGCCTCCATGGATATCTATATGCTACATGAGCCCAGTGTTTACATTTAAAACATTTAACCCTTGATCCTGGCCAGGTACTTGAACTAGTGGCTTCCCTTGTTACTGGTGGACTCTGTTGGGTAAGTTTAGGCTGCCCACCATGGGTTCTCTTAGACCCATGTGCTGCACTGAGTATTGCTTTCCTGTGCAGTGATGCCCTGCTTGCTAGGTATACATCTCCCTTTTTCACTAACTCATCTGCGGTATTACATTTCTATATGCCAAACAGATTCTCATGTCCACAAGCAAAATGCTAAGGGCTTGTTCCCTCACCAAAAGGTCTGTCATCCCTTCAAAAGTGGTGACCTGACACCTACTCACCCACCTATGAAAATAAGTGCTTAACTCGGTAATATATTCACACACACTTTCATCTACCTTGCATCTATGCTCATGAAACTTTTTTCTTTAACTTTCTGGTGATAACTTAAAACATTCTAATAAACAATTTTTAACTGTATTATAATTTAAGCAGCAAGTATCAAACAATTTAGAAACAGCAGTTACAGCTTTGCCATGGAGTAAGGGGGTCAGGAACCTTAACTACAGCCCTTGGACAACATTATATTGTTTACATACCCTTTCAAACATATGAATAAAACTATCAAAACTATCACCCTTTGTAAATTGTGGAAGAAATGTATTGCCCTTTATTGCTTCTGGGGTTCGATTATTCCCTTCCCCATCACCTCCATGATCCTGGTGAAGAGTCAGCATCTCCTTTTCATGTTGCCTCTGCCTTTCATTTTCTTCAGCTTCCAGACATCTCAGTCTCTGTTGATTCTAATTCCAAATGCCACAATCCCTTTGCTGATTCTGCTTTAACCTCTGAATGCCACAGTCTCTGCTGATTTTATTTCCAAATGTTTGGCCTCCCATTCAATTCTCTCTAACTCCAGATGGATTTTTAAGTCCTCTGAGGCAAAGTTGAACTGTCCATTTTCTGAGAGTTGTACATCCCCAAGGCCAGTCTAGTTGTCCTCCTGGTTGCTGGTCTGTGATGCAGCTGTGATTAAGGCTGCAATAATTTCTCTTTTAGTCATGATGGCATGCCCCAGTCCTTTGGTTTGGCAGATCTCAGCCATCTGGTTCCTTGTTAGCTTGCCATAATCCTCTGCCGACATCTTTGCCTGCTCTCCCTGACTAACTAAGCAAACAAAAAGTAAAACTACTCTGGGAATTAGGCACATTGTCTGTGTCTGTAGGGTTTCCCTCTCGGAGCAATGGAGAACCACTCTTTGTCAGTCTGAAGAGAAGGAGCAGGTGAAGGCTTACAACATAGCTGGGTTATGAAGCATGCTTCCAAAAATAGTGACTCTACCATGTCATTTTTTTTCCAGAAAAAAATAAAACAAAAAAGAATTGTATTTTTCTTTTTTCTGGACAGGGAAGACTTGAATGAATTTGCTAAAGAAGTAATTTCTGCTCTTAATATTACAAATCAAGTTTCTTCCCTTACTAAAATTAAAAAAGAAGAAAAATTCCCTCACATTCTAGCACCAAGTCTGAGTCAGAAGGCCAGAAATTGGAGGAAGGAGTCTTTTTCCACATTGATTTCTCCTCAAGATGAAGATTCTGATTCTGGAGAAAGTGTTGCTTCTGATTTCCATCCAGAAGAGCTGTCTTTTTTGAGACCTTGGCTGACATCAGAGATTTTTTTATTGAGAATACAATTAAATCCCTATTTCCTAGCAAAGTATTGACTTATTGCACTTGGATATGACACAGCCTGCAAATGTACCTCCTTTTTTTGTCTCCTTTAGAGGATGTTTTCTTAACAACTTATAGCATGTCTGACAGTCAACCTCCTGCTCCTAAAAAGTCTGAAGTGTTATCCAAAGTATGTCAGACTCCTAAGTATCCGTTTTCTTATTCTAAAACAGATCCTGCAGTTATTTCTTTATCTGAAACATTAACTAATAAATTTTTAATGATAACCTCATTCCCTCCAACTTTCCTAAGCACATTTATTAAATTATCACTTAAGACATAAGCAGAGGTAAATTAACAGAAAACAAAAAAAAGCATATTAACATTTTCCATTCATATACATTATACATCACATCTTTATGTTTTTATTTCTTTGTAATTATCATCAGTCCAGCATTACATAAATTCCTGCCTTTCCTTAAACCCCACTCTTGAACATTATTTTGCATGTATTATTCCCACAATTTCCATTTATTTCTATGGAATTTGCTCCTTTCCTTTTCTAAAGATCTCTCTTCCACATTTTTATCTGTTTTATAATGTTCAGTACTTCAAATGCAGTTGGTTTAGACTATTTCCATTTTCTAGTAGTTGCTTTTTTTTGGCAGCCACTAGAATTAAACTTAATAAGAGCTTACTATGTCTCAACAACTCAGATCCTGTATCCTAGCTCAAAAAATAATTTTCCTAGTTACACCTATTTGCTCATCCAATATTTCTGACAGAAAACTATGTATGGACTTTTTAGTCTGTCAATGCATTGTACTCCCAGAACATATAATCCTAGTTACCTCTTTCTTCCCATCACGCCTCCGTTTGCCATCTACCTGAGGAAAATTTCTTTGGAGTCTGTTTGGGGTATAACAATACTTAAACAAGCACTTCCAAGAAAAAATCCTTAACCTTTTAGACTTTGCTGCATACTTGGGAGCCATGCATATGTCCTCCCATTGTTTCCTTGTAAATTACTTATTCAGTCTCTCTCTTCCCAGTCTTTTCTAATCACCTGTGATAGATTCTTATAGTTATCATGCAGTATTTTATATGCTCTACTAATTATCCCTGTTTTAATAGCAGTTTCTGTTCTAGACTTCATTAAAAACTCTGCAAGAGTAAGTCTTTCACTTAGGATTTCTTATCGCTTTCTCTTTGCCTATACCCAAAATGTGTGTGTGTATATATATCTATATATATATATATCTATATATATATATATATATATATATAATGTGTACACACATGCACATCTCTCGCTCGCTTCTCTCTCTCTCTCTCTCTATATATATATATATATATATATATATATATATATATATATATATATACACACACACACACATTTACACACACACACACACATATATTTAGGGATATCAGTCCCTGGTATGGAGGTAGTCTGTTGTCTGCATTCCAGATGTCTTCTTGGCTTCATCCCATTCTGTTACCTTTTCCTGTCTATTTGCTCCCAGTACCTTGGTTCTTTTGCCATTTTCTCTAGTAAATTCCATGCCCCTCTTGCCTATTTTCTGTACCCCTTCTTTGCAGTCATCCCTGTTGGCAAAATCTTAATTTCTCCATTCTTGCATTGGTTTAGTTCTTAAAATACTTTCTGCTACATTATGAATACAATATTCTGCATGGCTGCTGTTATTCGCCTTAATGATCTACATCCAAACATCCCACTCTCTCCTTATTTCCTGAGTTTTCCTCCTAGTTCATCATCATCGCTTTCCACTTTGAATTATAATTTTCTGCTAGTGTTATATATATGATCTTTAATTGTGTAGTTGTAAAATATCCTTTCAAATCATGTAATCCTTAATCCTAAATCACCTTATTTATTTATTGATTGATTGATATTTGTTCATCAGGAAATACCCTTTTTCAGCAGAAGCCCAAGGAGAAAAAGCTCCAGGGAGTTAAATAACATCAAGTAAAACATTAGTACAAATTTAATTGAAAAAAAGCATATATACATGCAGTTTAATACTGGAATACCTAGTATACAGCAAAGCTTGAGTAGACACTAGTGATGTAAAAAAAAAATTAAGTATGACGATCAGTATATACAAAAGTATTTGAAGTATAGTCTGCTATGCTAGTAAATATAAAGATCCAGGTCTGCCCTAAGAGTGGGGAAAGGGTAGGTGTTGAAAGGTATATATAGATAGTATGAGAGGTTAGGTTAGTAGGAGTATAAAATATTTTAAATCTAGAAGTGAGGTGCATAGGCATAGCCATGAGTTAGTGAGAAATTCTTTGACAGAGGACTTATATCCATAGAGGTTAGTTCTAACTGAATATGGATAGAGTTGAATAGTTCCATACTTTTTTTGGTGTATAGATTTCTAACAGTATTTATCTTCAGAACACAGAGGGCAATTTGGGAGATAGTGATGAAGTACTGAGGAGATAGAAGGGCAGGTAGAGGGGTTATATAGTATTTTATGGGTTAGAAGAAATTGCTTATGGGCTATTTGATGTAGGAGTTCTAACTAGTTGAAAGCACATAATGCAGAGCAATGATGAGCTTTATTTGACAGGTTAGCTGCAAATTTAGCTATCTTATGTCATTGCTCCAGTTGTGATTTAAGAGAGATCTGGATGCTAATTAAAATAGGTAAGCTATAGAGAAGACAAAGTCAAAGATAAGTGTTAGCTAGGGTGAGTCTACTAGAAGGTGTAAGAAATGTTTTTGCTCTGTATAGTAGATGTAGTTTTTGATGATTTATTTTTATACGGTGTTGTATGTGAAGATTAAACTTTAAGTTGTCATCTATGGTGACTCCAAGCAATTTGGTATGAGTAAGTACTTCCATAACTGTATTGTTTAAAGAGGTAATGTGGAAATTACTTTTACCATTGGCATGGGACTTTAGAAACAATAGTAGTAGTTTAGTCTTTTTGTGATTAATTAAAACTTGGTTTTGATGTAGCCACAGTTAATCTGAGTTGAAGGCATTTTGTGTTATGGACTGTAGCTGTAGTGGACTGTCAGATGAGCGGATGAGAGATGAGTCATCTGCATGTGAAGTAAGGCAAGCTTGCTGAGAGATGCATATAGGTTATTGATGGAAATGTTTTAGGAGCAGTGGACTAAAAATAGAACCTTGAGGAATATCCAGTGTCCTTCTCTTCATATGCTGCAGTATTCATAACATGAGGGTGTCTGCTTCTGGCTGACTTGAACGTCCGGCCAGTATACAAGTCTATTGCTACTGTGAGGTAATTGCAACATCGCACAGAATCCAAAACATACGTCGGTCATAAAGTGACATCAGGTATAAAATGGACGTCGGCACACACCAGACCTCAGAACTTTTCTGCTGCCGTCATCCAATCATCTGCTCCATTTGTCGCTCTTCAGAGAAGTTATGAATGTTGGTTCAGATAAGTCACCTGTTTGGGTTTTTTCATTACATTTTTTTGGCTACTGTGTATTGTTTTGATTACATTTCAGCTAGGAAGGGCAAGTGTCAGTGTGGAAGGCCGATTCCACATAAGGACTCTCACGACTTTTGTTTATTTTGCTTTACTTGTGCTGTTTGTAAGGCCTTTGTGCCCAAAACCCTACATAGTCGTTTAGCTTCTTTCAACCTTTACCTTGAAAACCAGCATCTTAAGCATCTCATGAGCGACATTGAAGCTACATCAGGCCCTTCAGCTGTGCCGCAAGCTAAGAAGGCCAAGAAACCAAGGCCCGATTTTCCTGCTGCTCCCTCTGTTTTGGACATCTCACCTGAGGTTGATGTTGGCCCGGAAACTGTTACAGAGTCAGTAGATACTCCTTTGACAGGTACCACTATGGAGACCATGAAGGACTGTATTAGCATATCCTCAAGGGAATTGCAGGCATCCGACTCAGGCGAAAGGGGGGAACCACAGCTTGTTGTGACTGAGGCCCTGCATGGTGTTACCCAGATCATAGTGCAGGAGGATGTTCCTACCAACATTGTGGAGTGTAGGCTGACATCTGGCCCATCCACCTTCCATCACATGGAGGCTCCCAAGAAGGAAAAATGAAGACAAAACATGTTTCTCCAGCACCTCTGGATCAACCTCCAGATTGGCAGGCCTACTCCCAAGGCCTGTTCAACACCTTCATGTCTTTGAGTCACTCCTCAACTGTCATGCTTCTTTCTCCTTCCTTTCCTTCCTCTACTCCTCAGAAGAGGATTTCTGAGAAGCTTCACCCAGATGATGAGGACTCTTCGGGGGACGAATCTTTGACTTATGTGGCCCAAATTTCTTCCCCTTTGAGTTATGCCTCCCCAGAGGAGGAATCTGATGGCACTGATTCCCTGGGGGAGGATAACTCATTTGAGGAGACAATTCTTAAGATGAGTGAGTTCAAGTTGGATTGTTGTCAGGTTTCAGAAATCCAAAAAAAGGTTCTATGACCTGTTACAGATCCATCTGCCATACTTCCTGTTCTGCCAGCATTCCTTGATGCCTTTGCTGCAACTTCAAAATGCCCAGATTTCACAGCCCCTAGCACCCAAAAGACCAGATAGATTTTATAAAGTGCCAGAGGACTCCAAATTCATATTCAAATGTCCCTCTACAGACCCTGCTACCTTTTCAGTTTCTGCAGACAAAGCATCCAAGATGCTACTTTCCACTTCCCTGCTACCCTCAGATAAGGAGAGCAAGGCCATGGAGGTAATAGGCAAAAAGGCTTGTACTTTAGCTACTCTGGCCTTCAAGGCCATTAACCATCAGACCCGTATGGCCAAGTATTCTTTGACTGTTCTTTCGGACTCTGGAAAACTATTGTCTGAGTTTCCTGACTTTCCCGATAAGGCTAAGCTTTACTCTATCCTTAACTCCTCTGGTCAGGTTACACAGCATTCCATAAGGTGCCGTTATGATGCAGTGGAGGCATCAGGGAGAGCGGCTGCATCTGGGTCAGTCCTGAGGAGATATTCTTGGCTCAGGCTCCAACCTTTGCCTGATGACATTAAGGCAAAAATCATGGATGCCCCTCTGGACAACAAGGCCTTGATGTCCTTCAAGGATGCATCTGCAGTCATCACATATGGGTTGTCCTGCCTCAGGCAGCCCTTCGGTCGGCCGGATTCCAAAGTCTGGGTCTGGCCTCGGCTGATGTCGCACTTTCCCCGACGTCAGAGCGTCTGGGGTATAAAAGCATCAGCCGACGCCATCTTCCTCAGTCTTTCTTGCCGCATGGTGCCCGAAGCAGAAGCAGTTCGCAAGTGCCGGTCGGCCAGCTCCTGTGATTCAGCCACTGAAGACTTCGTAAAAGCTAAGTACCCCGTTGGGGACTCTTTCTTGCCTCAGCCGATGTCAGATAAAGTTAATAATTGTTTAACTTGTGGGAAACAAATACCTCATAAGGATTTCCACTCTTACTGCCTCCCCTGCCTAGGCCCAGACCACGACGTCTCGGCCTGTTCAGCCTGTGCTTCCTTCAACCGACGAACTCTTAGATGTCGGTCGGAGTTTGCAGAGGAATTCTTTGGGGCTACTTTTGCTTATAAGATGCCGTCAGAGACTCCAACTTCGCATTTAGTTAAAAAACGGAAGGACACGGACCAACACACGCGGCCCACGGTTTCGGCTGAAACCACGGTCAGGCCTACCGCGAGTGTCTCGGTCTCAGCTGAAACCGAGTCCTTGGTACTTCCTATTACCGAAACCGCACAACCGACTACCTCGGCCCCGGAGGCCCCGGCCGAGTCGGTAATTGAATTACCTACTGAAACCGGTGTCCAGGAACCTTCATTTAGACAAGCCTTCTCCTGCACGTGGGGCAGCCAGACCCCCTGCTTCCATGTCCATTAAGGCTTTTTCTAGGGCTAAAGCTGCTAAACTTACTAAAGCTTTGCCTCCCAAGGTTTCCTCTCCGAGACCTTCTACTGGCTCTCAGATTCTTAGCCTAGCAGAGGATCTTATCTCATTAATTAGAGGTTCTCAACCTCATCCGGACAGGGGCTCTCAACCACCTCCAGACAAAAGGCCCAGGGTTGAGCCCTCTGACCCCCACTCCTCAGATGAGTCCACTGATGGCTCTGCTCTGTCAGACCACCAGGAGGAGGCTTATTTGGCCTACAAGGATTCTGATGCTGAAGAATCTATTCCCTCGGCCTCCCCTCCTGAAGAGTTTTCCTTTGGAGAGACATTACATTCTATGAGAGAACATTTTCAATGGCAGGGTCAGGAATTCTCTGATTCTAGAAAGAGATTAAGGACCTTTTTACATTTACCTCAGCATAGGCCTTTAGCTATACCTCCTGTTTTGAATGTCATTGATGATGTGTACTCTGATGCTAGTACAGCCCTTGACTCTCTCCCGCCGGCTCCTGCCAAACCTGATAGGTACTACAGGGTCCCGGACTCACACCTACACCTGTACTAGGCCCACTCTGCTGATCCAGAAACTATTTCCCAGGGCCCAAAAGGGGTTGCTGCTGCCACTGCTAAAAATCCTCTACCCTCTGAAAGGGAGTCCAGAGCATTAGAGAGATGGGGTAAGAAAGTGTATACTTCTGCCACTCTTTCCATGAGGGCATTAAATTGTCAATTTCATATGATACAGTACCAAGAGTATTTGTTAGATGAATTGCATAAGAAACTGTCCTCTTCTGAACCCCTTGATCGCAAATCCCTTCAGGATCTGGTGCATAACTCCCAGCAGGTTAGTAACCATTTCTTACAGTGTGGTTATGATGCATTGGAAGCTTCATGTAGGTCAGCTATGACAGGTGCAGTTATACGTAGGCATGCCTGGCTGAAGGAACAATCTCTGCCAGACCATGTTAAAGCTAAGCTTTTGGATGCTCCTATGGAAAAGCAAAAATTATTTGGTTCCACGGCTCAAGAGGTCTTAAAGAAATTTGAAGAAAAGGCAAAATCTGTGCAAACAGTCAAAGACTTTCTGCAAGTCCAACCACCGAGATTCAGCAGAAATTGGCCTACTAAGAATTGGTCCTTTCTGGACTCAGACAGATCTCAGAGAGGCAGGAATAGACGTGCCAGAGGTAGAGGGCAAGCTAGAGGCTCCTACAGAGGCCGTCAGTGGCAGCCTCAAAACCAGAGAGGTAGTGCAGGAACTACAACTGCTACACCAGGACAGACTCAATGACTTTATTTTGACTCCGCCGACCAGGGCTCAATTAGAAGCACCTTTGGGCGGAAAGCTTTCCTTATTCTCAAAAAATTGGCACAGCATTACAAGGGACACATGGACACTGCAAATAATAGACAAAGGATAAAGGTTCCATTTCCACACATTGCCAAAAAGAAAAGGCATGCCAGACCTGCCACCAAATCAGAGGGCAGAGGCTTTGAAGCAAATTACCAACTTAATACAAATGAAAGCCATAGAAAAGGTACCTCTTTCAGAACAAGGCCAAGGATTTTACTCCAGATTATTCCTTGTTCCAAGAAAAGAAAATCAATGGAGGCCTATTCTCGACTTGTCCGCACTGAAAACTTACCTCATTGTGCCAAAATTCAAAATGCTGACTCTACAGCAACTCCTTCCCATGCTGGGCAAGGGGTCTTGGCTGGTGACTCTAGACCTCAAGGAGGCATACCTGCATGTCCCTATCCGACAAAGCTGCAGAAGACACCTCAGATTTCTTGCAGGGTCAGAGCATTATCAATTCTCAGCATTGCCCTTTGGCTTATCTACTGTGCCCAGAGTATTCACGAAATGCCTGGCATCAGTAATTGCACACTGCAGACTTCAGGGGATTCAAATCTACCCATATCTGGACGACTGCCTTATACAAGCGGACAGCAAGCAAACTCTGTTAAAGGACTTGGACTATGCCATCCACCTGCTACAGGCCTTGGGATATACAGTCAACATCCACAAAGCAAGACTTGTTCCATCCCAAAGAATAACTTTTCTGGGTGCGGATCTAGATACAACCACCCAAATGGCCTTTCTCACAGAAGAAAAACAAAAACAACTACCGGATTACTTCAAGAATCTGACAAGACAACCTCAGCTGACTGCAAGGAAAATCCTACAAGCCCTGGGTTACATGGCATCTTGCATTCTTCTGATTCCACAAGCAAGACTGCATATGAGAAAATTACAATGGTACCTAAGGAGTTTATGGACTCAGCACAGTCACAGTTTAGAAACTTTGATCCCACTCATTCCATGCCTTCAAAAGGAATTTCTGTGGTGGGCTCAAGCCTGCCAGTCGAACAGCGGGTTGCCCTTCAGCAAGCCAAGAGCCAACCAAACCATCACCACGGACGCTTCAGACCAAGGTTGGGGAGCACACATGGAGGGCAGATGTATCCAAGGGCTATGGTCACAAAAAGAGCTGCGCATGCACATAAACCAAAAGGAAATGCTGGCAGTAATACACGCAATCGAGGCCTGCAAACCTTTCCTTCATCAAGGCCACCTGCTCATAAGGACAGACAACACCACGGTTATGTGGTACATAAACAAGCAAGGAGGCACCCATTCCTACCCTCTTTGCAGACTGGCAATGAATCTATGGGAACTTTCCTTGAAACTCAGTATACAGCTACAGTCCCAGTTCGTGCCAGGGAAAGACAATATACTGGCAGACAGCTTAAGCAGAGCTACCATGGATGCACATGAATGGATGCTGCACCCAGACATCTTCTTACTCATAACACAATCATGGGGAAGGCCGGAAATAGATCTGTTCGCTTCTTCCCACAATCATCAACTGAAGAAATTCTGCTCAAGAACATACCACCCACAAGCATGGAAAGTGGACGCTCTCTCTTTCAGCTGGAAAGTTCTAACAGTGTAGGCTTTCCCTCCTCTTCCATTAATGACCAAGATCTTACTGAAGATCAGGGCAGAGCAGCCCAGAGTGATTCTGATAGCTCCAAACTGGCCAAGACAGCACTGGTACCCACTGTTAAAGAGCATGTCACAGACAAAACCGTGGCCTCTCCCCCTATGGCCACTTCTACTGATGCAGCACAATTTCAAGACTCTGCATTCCAACCTGAAAACCTTGCAGCTAACTGCCTGGAGAATACCATGACTCCTCCCCAGGATAACCTATCCCAGAGAGTGAAGGATATTATTATGGAAGCTCGCCGGCCTTCCACAAGGAAGGCATATTCAGCAAAATGGAAAAGATTTCACACTTGGAACACAACAAAGGGCCTAGATGTGACACTGATGAACATGGCACATATACTGGAATATTTGGCAGAATTGTTCCACAATGGCCTGTCTTACTCTTCCATTAAGATACATGCCTCAGCAATTTCAGCAGAATACAATGTTAATCCACCTGTCTTCTCTCATCCTCTCCTAAGACAGTTTCTAAGAGGAATCAAAAACATCAATCCTCCAAGGAAACCACCTCTGCCTACCTGGGACCTTAACTTCGTGTTGGAAAAACTAACACTTCCTCCCTTTGAACCAGCAGCATCGTCAGATCTACAGTTTCTGTCTTGGAAAACTGCCTTCCTTCTGGCCATAACCTCAGCAAGAAGAGTATCTGAGTTACAAGCTTTAATGGCAGTGCAGCCATTTCTTATCTTTCATCAGGACAGAGTTTCTTTGAGGACCAATCCTACATTTATGCCAAAGGTGTGGTATCCAGGGTATCTTTGAACCAAGCTATTCACTTGCCTACATTCTTCCCACAACCACAAAATAAAGGGGAGAAACTTCTGCACACCCTGGACATACACAGACAATTGCGCTACTACTTGGACAGAACTAAAAGTTACAGAAAGACTGACCAGTTGTTTGTAGCATATGCTGCTGGGGCCCAAGGAAAAGCAATTTCCAAACAGACAATTTCAAAATGGATAGGAAATTGCATTAGTTTTTGTTACTCCTTTCATGGAAAAACTGTGCCAGCTAACATTAGACCTCATTCCACGAGAGCCACAGCCACCACCACAGCCTTCCTAAGAGGGGTGGCTACCAAGGACATTTTAGAAGCTGCTACATGGAGCTCCGTGCATACATTTGCCAAGCATTACAATTTACCTTTATACTCCAGATCCAGAGCAGGTTTTGCTATGGCAGTCCTGCAGGGTATCTTAACTACACCATCCTTTACTTAGTACCTCCACCCCCAGATTGGCTATGGTATTCTACCCATATGTGATGACTGCAGATGCATCCTTGAAGGACATAGTACAGTTTTGTACCTACCATAAATGTAGATGTCCGATAGGTATGCATCTGCAGTCAGGTTTACCCTCCCTCCTTCCCCTCTGTGGTATTCCTAGGGTGCTTGCCCCTCTATTAGCTAGCTGGGGGAATCTATTATGGTGTATTTGTTTGTATATATATATATATATATATATATATATATATATATATATATATATATATATATATGTATATATATTTTTCTGCAAATGTTTGGAATTTTATTGCATTCCTCCAAATTTAGCCTTCCTAGAGGGCACCTGGCATCTGGGGCAAGAAAAACTGAGGAAGATGGCGTCAGCTGATGCTTTTATATCCCAGACGCTCTGACGGGGAAAGTGCGACATCAGCCGAGGCCAGACCCAGACTTTGGAATCCGGCCGACCGAAGGGCTGCCTGAGGCAGGACAACCCATATGTGATGACTGCAGATGCATACCTATCGGACATCTACATTTATGGTAGGTACAAAACTGTACTTTTGGTACCTCAGCTGCAGAGCTATTCAAATCTCTTGAGGAGAAGGGCAAAGTGCTGCAAGACCTCAAGCATGTCTTTGTATCTCCAGGGCCCAGGTTCCAGAGGAACTATCCTACTAATAAGTCTGTTAGGTCCCAATCCTCCAAAGTTAAGAGGGATTCCAGGAAACAGTTTACCTGTAAATCTACTTCCGCCATTCTCACACAGAAACAGCCCTCTGAGCCATCAAACCCCCCATCTTTTTATCCTTCCCCACTGCTGCTTTGAAGCAGATAACCCAGGACTCTTGGATCCTATCCATCATCCTGCAAGGATACTTTATGATGTGGAAGACTCTTTTCCCAGAGGCATTCCAGAACCTCCAAAGAAACAACTGGAACTCTCTCCTCAAATAATTTCCAACCTCCTCTCTCAGACACTGTTCAGGTGGTGCTGCCCTCACAAGTTGGAAAAGAGTTCTTCTCCAGGATGTTCCTGGTACCCAGGAAGGATGGTCCTTGGTGACCCATTCTAGACCTTCCTCTCCTAAATACCTTTATGAAAGTTCCACCTTTCATATGTTAAACTTCCTACCCTTCTTCCTGTTATCCACCCCAAGGCTTTCATGGTGTCACTAGACATCAAGGATCCCTATCTTCAGTATCCCCTTACATCTACAGTTCAGGAAGTCCCTTCACTTTTCTCTTGCTTCAGCTCATTTTCAATTCTGTGCCTTGGCCTTTGGGTATCTGCAGCACCGAGGGTGTTCACAAAGTGCTTAGCTCCTGTCATAGCCTTCTGCAGGCTAAGAGGTATACAGATCTTTCCATATGTAGACCTTTTCCTGCAGGCACAGACTCTAGACATCTTTCAGGAAACTCTGTCCTTCACAGTGTCTCTTTTAGAGAGTCTGGGATTCACAATCAGTTGCCAGGAATCTTCTCTGTTCACTTCCCAGGATCACATCTTTCTTGGCTGCAGCATCCAGTCAGGCAGAATGTTAGCTTCCTTGCCCCCAGAAAAGGTCCTTTCTCTCACTTCCTACTTCCAGGACCTCTTGCTCCTACAATCCCTGATGGCCAAGGAGTTATTTCACCTCCTGGGGTTCATGGCTTCCACAGTCCCCATGCTCCCTTTAGCCAAGTTGCATATGAGGAAATTCCAGTGTTTTTTGAGAACAGTTTGGGTACAACACTCCCATGCACTTAGTTTGATATTCCATTCCTGCCTTGACTGAAAAATGAATTACTCTGGTGGATCCAACAGGTGGCAGTGAATCTGGGCTTACCCTACATCCACCTCCTCCCACTCAAGACCTCTACATGGATGCATCAGACATGGGATGGGGAGTGGCTGTGGAATTGTGGAGGGTCAGGGATGTCTGGTCTCCAGCTCCAAAAAGGGAGCATATTAATATAAAGTAGATGAGGGCCCTGATCTTTGCTCTACAAATCTTCAAGCCTCATATTTCCCCAGGGTTTCTAAGGTGGTTTACAGACAATGCCATGGTTCTCTGGTATGTCAACAAACAGGGAGGGACGAAGTCCTACCTCCTGTGCATACTAGTCTTGCAGGCCTGGGAATTAGCTGTCCAGAGTCAGCTGTCTCTCCAGGCAGTTTACATTCCCCCAACTCAGAATGTGGTGGCAGACACACAGAGCAGGTCTGATACTCAGTCCCATGAATGGATGCTGCTACATAGGGATGTGTTTCTGTATATGATCCGTCAATGGGGTATACCTCAGATAGATCTATTTGCCTCCTCCATGAACAGGCAACTTCCCAAGTTTGTGTCAGAGTCCTAGATCCCTTTGCATGGAAGGTGGACACCCTCTCTTTCCTCTTGGAAGGGAATGTTTCATTATGCATTCCCCCTTCCCTCTTCTTCATAAGGTCCTGTTGAAAGTACAACAGGAGAAACCAAAAATCTTGCTGATGGTTTCCTTTTGGCCAATACAGCATTGGTTCCCTCTTCTTCTGCATTTAACCAAGGGCAGTCATCACAAGTTACCATACAGAATAGACCTACTCACACTGGACAGGGAAACACTAGTTCATTTGCAGATTTCAACCCTACAACTGACTGTGTTGGTGATGGGTTTTAATTCCCTTCAGACACCTTTTTTCAGAGGACATGCTTACAGGTTCTGCAGGAGGCCAGAAAGCTTATAACTAGGAAATCCTACATTTCCAAATGGAAAAGGTTTTCCATCTGGTGTCTTAAAAAAGATTTACAACTACT
The DNA here is from genome assembly GCF_019279795.1 of Protopterus annectens. NCBI lineage: Eukaryota > Metazoa > Chordata > Ceratodontiformes > Protopteridae > Protopterus > Protopterus annectens. The sequence goes on along the minus strand of NC_056750.1, from coordinate 627,146,548 downwards.
GTTAGTAGATGTCCCAGTGGTCTTGTCCTATCTGTGTGTATTACTGAAGAGTAGGCTGTCATATTCCTCAGTAAAAGCTCATTTTCCTGCTACCTGTGCGTGTCTGCCTGTGTCTCCTCCTTTTGCTTCCAGATTAGAAGTTAAACTCTACTTAAGAGGCGTCCTTCACATTAGACCACCAAGGAAACCAGTCCCTCCTCCTTGAGGTCTGAATTTTGTCTTAAAAAAGCTTACCCTGGCCCCTTTTGAATGAAAAGAGTCCTTCTCATGGCCATTACTTTTTCCAGAATGGTGTCTGAATTATGAGCTCTGTTGTCCTCTTCCCCCTTCACAGGTTTCTACAGAGATAGGGTTTCCCTTCGCACTAATCCCTCCTTTATGCCTAAGGTGGTTAATGAGGTCTCTCTCAGTCAGTTCATCAATCTTCCAACTTTTTCCCTTCTCCTCAAACCTCTAGCGAGAGGATTTTACAATCCTTGGATGTGCACAGTAACTCAGATATTTGGATAAAACCAAACCAATTCAGAAGTCTGACTGCCTGTTTGTCTCCTATCACCCAAGGACCTTGGGCCAACCTGTTTCCAAGCAGACTATTTCCACTTGGATTTCCAAAGCTATTTGCTACTGTTATGTGGCTCATGGAAAAAGTCTACCCTTAGCTATTATGGCACATTCCACTAGAGCAGTATCTTCTTCTGGTGCCTTCTGTAAAGGCCTGGATACCTCTTCTATCCTGGACGCAGTTACATGGTCTTCTGTGCAGAGCTGTTTTTGCCAGGGCTATTCTGCATGGGTTTGAGGAGAATGTTTCTGCTCATCTGCCCATTTCTTCTGCATGAGTTTTGGTACTCTCCCTCATGTTATGAATACTGCAGAATATGAATAGAAGGACATAGAATAGTTGTGTAAAATCTTACCATAACTATAGATGTTATGTGATCCTATCTCGCCTATATTCTGTACTAATGGGTTCGGAGCCGATCCCTCGGCTCCGACTCGGCACGCTTATGCTATAGAGCGAGGCCTCTTATTGGCTGAGCTATCTTTATCCCAGGATGCACCACCACTAATCCCCCAGATCTCGTTTGCTGCTAACAAGCTTAGACGTGGTCTCAACATTGGCTGGGCTAAGTACTATTTATTAGGCTTTTTCCTGTCACAAATTTCCTTACTTTGAACCCAAAAGCTGTTTTAACAGCTATTGTTGTTATATTAGTGTGATTGGTGAATTTCTGTTGGTAAATTCGTAATTTTTTTAGTCAGGGAAGGTTTCCCGTTTTAGTTAGAGGGGCCTTCCCCTGTTACTTTGCTGCTTGTGTTTCTTTCTTGGGTCAAGTACCCGTTTAAGTTAGAGGGTCTTGACCCTCTCTCTCTCTCGTTTTTGTCTATTAACTGTTTAGTGTAAAAAAAAAAAAAAAAAAAAAAATATATATTGTTGTTATATTTGTTAAAGTTGTTGAAGTTTAGTGTTTTTTCTCTTAGATAGGTTCTGTGGCATAGCAGTTATGTCTAAAGAACACAAACCCTCCGGGTTTAAGAAATGCACGAGGTGTAGTTTTAAAATGTCCATAACGGACGACCACTCCTTGTGCGTCTATTGCTTAGGTGCTAAACACCTACAAGAGTCATGTAGTGTGTGCCACGCGTTCTCTTCTAGAGTCCTCCAGGAGAGGAAAAACAAATTAATCCTCAAGGGATTAATCAAGCCTTCCTTCGAGGAGACTTTATCTTCCTCTCCGTCTCCTTCTAAAAAGAAGAAAGCGTCGGCTCGGACCAGTCAGTCGGAACCAACCGCTAAAAAAGCTAAGCAGACTTCTCCATCGGCTCCATGGACTTCGGAGCCGAGGTCGGAACGGTCTGCCTCAATGCCTCCAGCCTCGACCCCTCTGGTTTCAGAGCCGAGGTCTGGGGCATCGAGAGGTGGGTCACCCTCATCGGCTCCACTGATATTGGAGCCGATAAGGATTACCGGCTCAGACTCTTCCCCCTCGGAGCCGAAGTCCTTATCGGCACCGAGGGAAATTTCCTTGAAACCTCCCTCGGAGCCGATAGTTGTTGAGTCCATTCGGAGCCGGTCCCCGAGCCCTTCGGAGCCGATGGAGAAATCAGTTCGGGCCCGATCGGTATCCTCTAGATCATCCAAGATGTCTGATTCAGACATCGACAGGGTGCTCCTTCGACTCTTCCAGTCTCCGGTGTTCCAAAAGCTAGTTTCGGCTCCAGCCCATTTGGCTTCGGAGCCGATGGTCCACTCCCCTACTGTGGTTCCTCCTCCAACAGCTTCGGCACAGTTGGAGCCGGTGCTGGTGGAACCTGTGGAGGTGTTAGGGTCGGGCCCGACCCTTGCTCCAACTCCGGCTCTTGGGTCGGAGTTCAGTACATGGACTTCTTCCTTCGGCCCTGGGGGGGAGGCTTCGGGATTGATGCTTTCGGTCCCAAGTCTCCCTTTTGGTGCGTCGGCAGCGGGAGTGCCGTCCACTGTTGTGGCCACGGAGGTGGGACCCTCCCAGGATTCTGGTGGTCCCGCCTTCAGGGCTATGAGGAGTGCTTTAGCCAAATCTTCCTTGGCTACCTCCACGGTTTCCCCAGCTCCTTCCCTACATACGGAGACTGGGTCGTTGGCAGTCCCCCTGTCCTTAGACAGCGGAGCCCCCGGGCCTCAGGTTACCCCCGCTGGGGTTTCTCCCCCTCCTGGAGGTCCTTCTGAAGCCTCTTCGAAGAACCCCCAGGAAGAGATCGTGCAAGAGGAAGCACGTTGACTCCCCTGATGAGTCTCTGACATCCGACACTGATCTCGATGATGCAGAGGGGTCCCCTAAGTCATCCTCGGATGATGTCTCCTTTGCAGACATCCTGGAAGCCCTAAAACAACGAGGCGGCTGGCAGTCCAAACCTCCCTCTGCTGATGAGTCGGTGTTCCTGAAGGCCTTCGGGGCTCAGCCCTCCGCCTCCTGGGTGTCTCCGCCCTTCGACGAGCTCTTGGATTTGATCTGTCAAGGGTGGGAACACCCAGACTCTGTGGAACCGGTGCCTGCTCGTCCGAACAAATTTCTCTCGGCGCCCCCGGATAGAGAGTTCCTAACTAAAGGTGTGGCTGTAGATGCTTTGGTGGTGACATCTGCTACCCAGCAAGATGTAGCAGAGGCTTTACGCCTGTCCATCCTCCTAATAAGGAGTCTAGGAGCATGGATCGCACGAAAGCGCACCCTCAGTTCAGCGGCCTTTACACTGAGGTCCTTGAACTACCTTACGCACTTTACCAGATTTCAGAGGGATCTGATTAAGGAGCTATCCGATACCCTCTTGGGTAACCTGCCTGAGGAGCTGGCCCAGACGGTTGGCTCTCAGCTGGCTACAATGTCGTCCATTTCGAACTCGTCCATGAGGCTCATCTCTTATGCAGCCGAAGGGGCGAGTAGAGCGGCGCGTACAGGCATTGCTCTACGGAGACAAGCCTGGCTCCGCCTGTGTCATTTTGCGGAGGCCTTTAAGTCTTCATTTGCCGATGCCCCCTTTGATGGGTCCTCCCTGTTTGGACCCAAGGTAAAGGACACACTAACCCACTGTGAACAGGAGGGTAAGACTCTGACTGCTGTAGGGGCACAATTTTCCACTCCCTTTCGGCCTTATCCCAAGGCTAAAAGAGGAGGGAAAATGTGGTTCCGTAGATCTCAGAAGCCTTACCCCTCTCAGCAGGAGGATTTCCCTTCCAGAGGCAGAGGAGGGGGAAATTCTTCAGGAAGACGCCGTCCCAGAGGCGGCAGAGGCCCTCGCAACACTGGAGACCACGAGTCCTTTCGTGGCTCTTCAGCCTTTCATAGTCCCTGAGGGATTGCCCGGCTGTGCTGCTCCAGAGCCAGTCGGGGGTCATTTCTCGAAGCACCTAAAGGCCTGGGAAGGTATCACCCAGGACCGATGGGTGCTTTGGATTATCGCCGGAGGTTACTCCATCCCATTCTCTCACCACCCCCCTCAGTCCAAAAAAATCCCGGACCCGCCACCCAGTCAATGGGACACTGCAGCCTCAGAAGTTTCAAAGCTGCTGCAAAAAGGAGTCATCCAACCGGTCCCCACAGACCAGATCGGATTAGGGACTTACTCAAGATTCTTTTGGTGCCAAAAGACCGGGGACTTGAGGCCCATTTTGGACCTCAGCATCCTAAACCATTCAGTCAGAAAGTCCAAATTCCAAATGGTCACCCTACAAACCATTCTCCCATTGCTGGAGAAAGGTGTTTGGATGTGCTCCATAGATCTCAAGGACGCGTATTATCATATCATGGTACATCAAGCGTCCAGGAGACATCTGCACTTCAGCCTAGGAGGCAGTCATTTTCAGTTCCGTGCGCTGCCCTTTGGTCTCACCACAGCTCCCAGGGTGTTCACCAAGTGTTTGGCAGTCGTGACTGCTCACCTGAGAAGTCTAGGATTTCAGGTGTTTCCGTATCTAGACGACTGGCTCCTAACTGCCACCTCCAAGCATCTACTTCTGCGGAGCCTACAAGCCACTATATCTCTGGGCAATTCCCTTGGAATCACCTTCAATTGGCCAAAGTCTGTGTTGCTGCCATCTCAACGAATAAGATTCATAGAGGTAGAGATAGACTCAAACCAAATGCTGGTCTATCTACCTACAGACAGAATAGAAACCATACAGACTCAAGTTCGAGCCTTACTTCCCAGGTCCAAAGCCCCAGCCAGAATGGTCCTGCAGCTATTAGGATCCATGTCCGCCACGGTTCTTCTAGTCCCCTTGGCAAGGTTGCACATGAGAATTCTCCAGTGGCTTCTTTCAGCTCAGTGGTCCTTTCAGGAACTCCCCCTCAGTCACCTTGTATGGATCACGGAATCTTGCAGATGGGACCTTCGCTGGTGGCTAGTGCCCTCCAACTTGGATCAGGGACGACCCTTTGTTCTCCCTCCTCCGGCGGCCACTTTGACCACGGACGCCTCCCAGACGGGGTGGGGGGGGCATTCCCTGGGCAGGTCAGTCCAAGGCAAATGGCATCCGGAAGAGACTTTGCTTCATATCAACATCTTAGAAATGAGGGCAGTACTTCTGTCCCTTCAAGCCCTTCACGATTATCTCCCTCAGGGCGTAATTGCTGTTCACTCAGACAACATGTCAGTTGTTTGGTATCTGAACAAACAGGGAGGGACCAGATCCTATCCTCTTTGCAGAGAAGCCATGAGAGTTTGGGAATGGGCAGTCTCGACCAAACGCTTCCTAGTGGCTACTCACATACCGGGCAAGTCCAATGTGATAGCCAACAGATTGAGCAGAACCATCCTCTCTCCTCACGAATGGTCTCTGAATATGACAGTTGCAAGTCAGATTTTCAGCGAATGGGGAGTTCTGTGTTGCGACCTCTTCGCGACTCCTCTGAATGCGAAGTGCAAAGAATTCTTCTCCCTAACCCCAGTTCCGGGGAAGAGCCCCATGGACGCATTAGTCCATCCTTGGCCTACCGGCTTGCTTTATGCCTTCCCGCCAGTTCCTCTCCTTCCCAGAGTGATTCAAAAGGCATCTCTCTTGGGGAGCAAAATGATCTTAATTGCTCCTTACTGGCCTTGTCAAGTGTGGTTTCCCTATCTTCGGAAACATGCCCTGGGAGGTCCATGGTTCTTGGATCAGATCCCAGACCTACTGGTTCATCAGTCGGGACTATTCCACCAGTCCCTTCACACCTTAAAATTGACGGCTTGGCTCCTCCTCTTCCGACGATAGTCAGGAGTCATACATTTTATCCAGATGTTGTTCACATATTATCTTCGGCCCATAAGTCTACTACGAAGAAACTGTATTCTAGCAAATGGAAAAGATTTGCTATTTGGGCTCAACTCAGGGGCCTGGACCCCATTTCTATTCCCGTGGCAGAAGTATTAAAATTTCTGACTTCTCTTTTCAATCAAGGCTCTTCAGTTTCTACCATCAAGGTACAATTGGCAGCAATTTCTAATTTTCACGAATCCATGGACCCACCTTTAATGAGCAACAGATTGTGTAAGACCTTCTTGAAAGGTGCTGCTCTATTAAGACCTCCGATTTCTCATCCTGCACCTCCATGGGATCTCAATATAGTGTTACGCACCTTGACTTCTTTCCCCTTTGAACCGGCAGCTACATGTGATCTAAAGTTTCTGTCATGGAAGACAGCCTTTCTGGTGGCGATTACTTCTGCCAGAAGAGTTTCAGAGCTTCAGGCTTCAGTAAAACCCCCGTACTTGGTTTTTCACAAAGACAGAGTATCCCTCAGGCCAAATCCTTCCTTTGTCCCTAAAGTCTGTTCTAGTTTCTGCTTACAACAATCGTTAGAGCTTCCAGTTTTTTCCCAAAATACTCTAACAAAGCGGAGTTCATATTCCACACATTAGATGTCCACAGACAGTTACGTTTTTATTTAGACAGGACCAAACAAACAAGGAAAACAGATCAGTTGTTTGTATCCTTTGCAGACAATAAATTGGGCAAAGCTGTCACAAAGGTCACTATTGCCAAATGGATCAGGGACTGTATTACTCAAGCTTATTTTTATTCTAACAAAAAGCTTACCGCCTCTGTCAAAGCTCATTCTACAAGGGCTATGGCTACTTCGATAGCATTTCATTCTAAGCTTGCTGTTAGTGACATTTGTGCTGCGGCTACATGGTCTTCCCCGCACACCTTTATTTCACACTACAAATTAGATGTGGCATCTAGAGGACGAGCTTCATTTGGTTCCACAGTGCTCAGGAGTGTTTTCCAATGAGCCACCCGGGATTTAGGTGCTAGGGACGCTGTCCCATCAGTACAGAATGTAGGCGAGATAGGATCACATAACATCTTTTAGTTATGTATTCACCATAACTTTAGATGTTTGGGATCCATCTCGCCTACATTCCTAATAACCCACCCTCCTTCCCCCTTCCTTGGAGATCAGAGGATATCAGAAGGTCCGAATCCTGTTGTTTCATCTTGAAACATCTAACAATGTTATATAAACAAGTTGTGCATGTGTGCATGAATGCGGACAAACAAGATCTGGGGGATTAGTGGTGGTGCATCCTGGGATAAAGATAGCTCAGCCAATAAGAGGCCTCGCTCTATAGCATAAACGTGCCGAGTCGGAGCCGAGGGATCGGCTCCGAACCCATCAGTACAGAATGTAGGCGAGATGGATCCCAAACATCTAAAGTTATGGTGAGTACATAACTAAAAGATGTCCTTCTCTTCTATATCCTGCAGTATTACTTTCCCCGCCCTGCAATCCCCCTGATGCTTGCCTGTCTTCTGGTGGCATGTTTTTCTCACCTTGCTTCAGGCTGGTGCTCTTGGCAGCATTCAGTTCTGAGGTCTGGTATACTAGGTGATGCACAAACCAAGTTCTATGCAGGTGGGGGATGCACGGCCCAAACCAAATATCCAGAAAAAAAGGCAGGTCTGTCTTTTTTTCTGGATACTAGGTGATGTCCATTTTATATCTGACGTCACTTTATGACCAATGTACATTTTGGATTATGTGCGACATCACACGTACTTCACAGTAGTGATAGACTTTTTGAGTCAGCTGGAGGCAGACTCCCTCATGTTATGAATACTGCAGCATGTAGAAGAAAAGGGTATCTATGGTTATGGTAAGATTTTACATAAATATTCTTTTTAACTAGGAGAAAATGAAAGAAGAGAGCCATCTGTCAGATTGATATCATTTAGATAGGTAGTTATAGAACAATTGAAGAGTTGGTTTTGAAAGTCCCAGAGGGGACATTTGAGATGCACATTTTTCATGTGACACTGTGTCCGAGGCTTTTGAGATATCTAGAAAAACAGAAGAGATAAACTTTCCTTGTTCCCTTAGCCATATTAATGATGCTGAAAAAGTTGGGGAGAGCTGTACTGGTGCTATGGCCTGGTCAGAAACCATGTTGTGTTGGGGTTAGGAGATCATTTTGCAGGAGGTACTGAAGGAGTTTCTTATGAATACACTTTTTTCATTATCTTAGAAAGCGGGGAACAAGACAGCAACTGCCCTAAAGTTGGAGATTTTAGAGGAGGTACCTCCTTTATACAGGGGAATAAAGAAGTTTTTTTTTCTGTAAGGCAGGGAAATGAGATCCTTGAATATATCTGTTAATGAGAATTGAGACTGGGTATACTATGAAGTCTGCAGCGAGTTTAAGTTACTTGGCAGGGAGATAATCAGCAGAAGGAGAACAGAGTTTACATTTTTTTAGTAAATGTTTAACATATGATGTGGACACAGGTTGGAGACTGAAGGCATGGATGTGAGGACTAGTAGAGATTTAAGGTAGATTAAATGGTTGGAGAGAGCTGGTGGTAAGAGGGGCTATGATATAGGTGTTTTTGAAGGGAATAAGTCCGGATAGGGGTTTGGTGAGGAAGGAGAGTCAATTTGAAAAATGTTCTTAATTGATCTCCATTACTCCTTTGGACTTTTTTTATGATTATCTCGTGTGTCAGAGTAATACTTTTTTGTCTAGGTGAATTTTTCTTCTTGGTGTGGTTGAGCAACTCCTTGTATAGATGTAAGGTTTGAGGGGTTTTATCTTTGTACCATTGTTTTCATGCTTTGTCATGTTTTTGTATGAGAATTTGTGAAGAATGAGACAGCCATGGGTTTTGAGTATATTTTATGCATTTATTTCTGGTGGAGGCAAGGTATTTAAAGTATGCATGAATATATTGTTGACTTTTTTGTCAGTTTTGTGTAGAGATAGAATTTTGAGGTTAACCAGTTGACAGATTTTAGTAGTTTATTGACTGTATCAGGATGAAAGGTAGAAAGATTATGGGTAGTTCTGTATTGGTGTTTTTTAGCTGGTGAGTGATTTCTCAATTAATGAATACAGGGTGATGGTCACTGAGGGAATTAGGTAGAACCCCTGAGCATACTTGTTGGGGTCAGAGACATGTATCCAATCAAGGATACAATTTTTATGATTTGCTTTGTTGAGCTGAGTAGGGGAAGAGATCAGCTGTTTGAACCTGTACAAGTTAAGACTAGTAGTTGTGGTGTTAGATGTAACCGATAACCAATCAGTGTTAACTTTTCCTAAGATAGTGGTTTCATCAGTAATATTTGCAGTTTTCTAGCAAAAAAATTCTTCTAAGGTAATATTATTACCTGGCAGTATGTAGAGGGTCGCTATACAAAGCTTTTTATGTTTATTAACATTGAGAAGAGAGAGAGAAGAATTTCTGCATTTTTGAAGACTGGTATGTTAGTTTTGAGGGGAGAGTAACTTAGTTATTATATACAGTTGCACCCCCTTTTTTGTGTAGTCTGTCACATCAATTTATATTTTAGCCAGGAGATACAGTTTCAGAATCTTCTATATGGGGTTTTAGGCATATTTTGGTAATGACAGTAATATCTGGTGAGTATTAAAGAAATCATGCTTGCAGGTCTTTAACTTTGTTTTGAATAATGTGAATGTTAATAGAAGGAAAAGTTTGTAGATGTGTAGGAGTTAAGAGCAAAGGGTGGTGGAATAAATAAAGCTGAGAGCAAAGGGTGGTGGAATAAATAAGGCTGAGGGGCCAGGATTGGAGTGGATGCCACCAAAGAGTGATTTTAGAGAAGAGATGATTAGCTAGCTTTTTTTATGAAGTATATGACTTTATTTCAGGTGATGTCAAAGTGAAATGAATGCTTAGATGTTTTATATTTGAAAAAGCTGGACATTAAATAAACTTGAGGAAATAGATATGAAGGAAGGTTTAGCCTGAGTATATGGATGGTGGCTGGTAGTGTGTGTGTGTGTGTGTGTGTGTGTGTGTGTGTGTGTGTGTGTGTGTGTGTGTGTGTGTGTGTGTGTGTGTGTGTGTGTGAATACAGTGAGAGTACCATGGTAGGTAGTAAGGTGACATAAAATGTATAGTAAAGACCTGAAGATGCAGGGTATAACATGGTAGATAGATAGGACTATGGAATAGTTAAAAAGAGTTTATAGTTGAGTGAAAAGGAAAAGATGTTAAAGGAGACGGGAGGAAGATGAGGGGAGTAGAAATGTTTTAGTGGAGATTCCGGACATAGTGGTCCCTTATTATGGAAATGGAGAAAGGTTAAGGCATTAATAGAGTATAGTCAGTTAGAGAAATGTAAACATATACTGCTGTGTGACGGGGTAAAATTGTAAATTAAAGTATTAGTATAATAATTAAGTGGGTGATGTGTATGATAAAAGGTTTGTGGGTATTATGTTTTCTGTCAATATTATGAAAGGAAGGGTAATATTGAAGAGCGACTTGCTGAGGAGGAAGAAGTGAATATTATACAGGGGGAATAAAAGTGTAGATTGTAAAGTTAGAATAGTAGAGAAAAGTAAATTAAATGAAGCTGAGAAGTATAATTGTGGCAGGAAGATGACAAGATTGTAAAGGGTCTGTGTGAATGCTATTGGATAATGAGGTAGTGTCAGGAATTGAGGCTAGTAAGAGATGGGGGAAAGGAATGAGGAAGGGAAGGGGATATGTTGAGTATAAATTTAGGTTAGGAGGGGTGGTTGAGATTTGGAGAGTAGGGTGTGGGAGTGTAGTGACACCGAGCGTAGCAGGGGTGAATGGAGTGGGTCAGAACCCCTCCCAAATGGAGGTATTAACCCATGAAAAACAATCTGTGACAACGGAGGTAAGGGAAGGTTTTAAGCAGCAATTTGAGTGGTTTTGCTAAAATAATGAGAGTAACTCAACAAGACAGTGGAGCCGAGAAAGTTTAAAAAAGTTACTCATGGATAAGTAAGACATACATTAAAGCTAGAACAAGCTGCTCATGGGCAAGAAAACCATATGTTGTTGTTTGTCTTTCGGCTTTTTCCCAGTAAGGGGTCGCCACAGCGGAACTCTGGTCCGCTAATGATTGGCAGTAGATTTTTACGAAACGCCAGCTCGACACCCAACTTTCAATGAAGCCACGCCCATTTATGCACGCATGTCTTTCGAACGCTACCCAACCGTGGGGAGGGCATGCAGACTCCACACAGAAGGCACTCCCAAGCCACGCCAAGAATCGAACGGGAGAACCTCTTGCTGTGAGGTAACAACGCTACTGCCGTAAAGTAAAATGGTTTTAGCATACCTGAAGTGCATTAACATATGGAGTGTCCTTTTCCTTTAACAGTAGTGCTGGTTGCAATTTCAGTGGTACAGATGGTTTTAGCAGCTTACCTAGTAGCAGTCTTGTATACTGTCAGCATTGAAAAATATTTTTGCAGGCAGAAAATCCATCTAGAAGAACAGAGGGAATTTCATGCAGAAAGATTTGGAAAATTATGTCTTTTGAGACTCTGTGGAAGGGGCAATTTCACGAGACTAGTGACCGTCTTAAATACTGTCAAATTACCAGAAAATGGAAATCACAATCTATACCTCCTATAATAGAAATAGTGGATATAGTAACAGAGATAAAAGAACTGGAACTGAGATATTTAGAAAAAGGTAGGAGCAAACTACACAGGAAAAAGTGGGAATTGTGGGAACAGTAAATACAGGGGAGGAATGAGGTTTAAAAGAGGGCAGGACTTAAATGAGCTGTGTAATGTTTGACTGAAAATGATTGGGTAGATTATAAATGCTGCATAATGTTTGCAACTGGGAGTGCATAAGTATGGTTTGTGATGTAAAATGCATGCAACTAGGATTGTGTCTGTAGTTTGTTTTCATTTATATAAATGTATGATTGCTTATGTCGTAAGTGATGGTTTAATAAAGATGTTTCTTGTTTAAAAAAAGGGAGCAGGAATCGAATAATTTATGTAATGTTGCTTAGGTTATATGATATATAGCAATATACGAGTAGTATAATGTTTAATGTTAATTTAATATAGTTGATTACTTTTGTATAAATGTAAATTTGCCTATGTCACAAGTGATAATTCAATAAGGGTGTTTATAAAAACTGAAAAAAAAATATTTTTTGCAGGCTAAAAACCCACGTAGTAGAACAGAGAGAATTTTATGAAGAAAATGGAGGGAAAATACATCTTTTGAGACTGGGTGGAAGGGGCAGTCTTGCAAGCTCTGAGTAGCTATGTTCCTGTGTGTGTGTGTGTGTGTGTGTGTGTGTGTGTGTGGTGGGGATGTAATCTGTTGATCCTTGTTCTATTGGAAAGATCAACTTATCCCACTTAACCCTTGCCCTTTTCCCCTCCGAGATGAATTCCTTCAACTCCTTATTAGTTCTTGTCCACATCTTGTCTAATTGATAAAAATATGCCTGATCTGTATTTAAAACTAAATTGACTGCAAGTGTAAATGTGTCTTACTATCAACATCCATAAACAAGAGATTCTGCTTTCTCAGTTTTTGTATTATCTTTTTAGTTTCTTCTGTCATATTCTTAGCTGCCATAATTGAAGCATTTTTAATCCATATTCCTAAATAATTCATCTTATCTTGTCCCCATTGTATGAGTATTGCTTAACCAATTCATGTGTGGGTACATAATTTATGGCCATAGCCTTTTTTCAGGATATAAAATTAATGAAGATATAACAGACTTTAAACTGTCTCAAAATGTTCCACAACACTGAAATGTCTTTTGGATTTATCAGGTACAAAATAATATCGTCTGCAAATGAAGCCAACTGTTCTTGATTACTATACTAATTATATCCTTGCTGTCCCTTAAAAGGCAGATAGGATGTATAAAGTTCTTCAGTCTTTTCCTTTTTTTTACACACCATTCCCATACCTGACCCAGCAGCTATAGTCTTAGTTGATTCCACTGCTTCTAAGCACCAAGTTCATTTCAATCCTACTCTTTCTAATAAGAATGGGAAAGTTATTATTTGGTATGGGAAAAGTGTATACTTCTGCAACTTTGATTTTCAGAATTTTGAATTGTTAGGCTCATTAGGTAAAGTTTATTCCAACAACTTGTGAAAGTATGAGTAATGTTTTATCTGCAGATCTGATATAATCTGCTCCGTCTGTGTTCAACATGTGGTACTTTGGATCCGACCCAGCTGATTCAAAAGCCTTTAGCCCATTTTGGCTCTGCCTCCCTTACCCATAACTCTCCACTGCTCCATCAGCTCCCTACATCTAATTTGCTGCCATTTGTGTCGTGATCTCAGTCTTTAGTGCCACTTGGTGAATCAGTTTTTTTGAAGTTAGTGTAGGATTGGTGAGATCTTTCTTCCCTTACCCCATAGGGTAGTGGTTAGCTTTTTTCTGCTTGTTTTAGCTAGTTTTGTAGTAGTTAGGCTAGGTAGCTTAAATATTTTCTCTGTTTTCCCTTCCTGCCCTCCCCCCTGTAGGTTTTACTGCAATGTCTCCATGGATAAAGGGTTTAAAAATGTTATCTCCTGCAGGCAAAAATTGCCTTTCCAGGATGCACACCATAAATATGTCTACTGTCTGAGACCAGAGCATTTGGACTCCAGTTGTTCCATCTTTGAGAGCTTTGGTTGTCACGCTATTAACAAGAGCAGCAAGACCAAGCTTGTGTTGAAAGGGCTTTTGCCCTCTAGCTCTTTTAGTTCTGTTTATGCTTCCATGGCTTCTTCCCGGATCCCAAGACTAGATCAGTGAAGCCTAGGCTGTGAGATTGTAGCCATTCTAAGAGTGAGCGCAAGATGTCTTTTTCAGCCTCCACCTCTGGTCCAGCTCCCTTGGGTTCTCCAGGTCCATAGATCCCTTGACCTTTGGCCCAGGAACATCGGCACCAGCTTTGACTGTGACTTCTCAGAGCTAATCACCTTTGGCACCAAAAGCAACAAAAATAACATCTCTGGCTCTGAGCATACCAAGCCCCTTCTTGGCCAAAGTGTCAACTTCGGGCAGGGTAGCATCCCCCTTTTCCCCTTTGTACTTCTTGGTTGCTGGAGTCCTTCCCCAGCTTGGATTTGACATTAGGGGTCCTCTTCACATAGACCCTGGAAGCCATCCTTGGTGGTCTCATCTCATTGGTCATCAGGTGGAGCAGCTGATGAAGTCCTTTTTGCAGGAACAGATGCAGTTAGGGCCTATCCCCTCAGTTCACTTTTTGACACTAGGACCCTTGACTCCATCATTAGGGTGTCCTCCCTTGGCCTCCTTCAGATCTGAGGTCTCTGGGGCAGGTCAAGTTTACACCCGTTGGATCAAATTTGACACCCTGATGGTCTTCAGCTCCATCCTGTTCCTTGGTAGCCTCAACCCTGACTTGTTTAGGGCTGTCGGCACCTCAGAGCTGTGGTACTGAGGCTGCAGTGTCTGGGTTGGGGTTGACAGTTCCTGCTTTGGGATTGTCACTCCCTCCAAGAGCTTTAGCTTTAGACAGCTTGGCTGTGATCTCATACTTGAGTCTAAGCACTGTTTCCTTGGGTTCAGGGTTGTCTTCAATACCTTCGGGTTCTGGAACCCTTGGATCTGAGACGCTTGCCTCCACCCTGGCCTTTGACATTGTTGAGAGGATGTTCTTTTCTAGAGAGAAGGGTTGGATATCTCCAGCCAGCGCCCCCTCTCATTGTTCATCTTTTTCTCTGGCCAGTCATCAGTCTGCTTCCAGACAGCCTGCATCCTCCAGCCTCCAGGCTGCCCCCTTTTGGCAGGGCTACACAACTCCCCTACCCCCTTCTCCAGCTTCATTAGAGCAGGAGATTTTGGGGAAGATGAAATGGAAGAAGAAGCAGTTGGATTCCCTGGAGAAGTCCCTCATTGAGAATACTGCCTCTAGGAAGGAGAGGGTTCCCTCAAGTCCCCTGTGATGATGCCTCCTTTGGTGATTTGTTGGCGCTACTTCATGAGTGTAGAGGTTGGGCCACTGAAGCCTCCTCTCTGGAGGAGTCAGTTTTTCTGGAGGCTTTTGGCATAGGCCCAGCCGCTACTTGGGTGGTTCTCCGTCCAGATGCCCTTATAGATCTGGTATCCTAGAGGGCATGGAAGGAGCCTAGCACAGTAGAACCTATTCCTAGGAAGCTAGACAGAGTTCTTGCACCCCTAAAGACAGAGTAATTGGAGCAAAGGCCTGGCCATCGATGCCATTCTGGTGGTGACACCGACCAAAAAGGAGATTTCTGAGGAGAGCTCCTCAATTCACCCCCTGAATAGGGAGTCTTGGATGCTGAATTGATTAGGGAAGCAGTCCTGTGCCTCATCCACTTTTGCTTTGAGCGCTCTTAATTACTTACCATACTCAGCAAGGCTTGGGAAAGACCTCGTCTCTAAAGTGTTAGGCACCCTCAAGACACAACAGTCTCCAGATACCCAGAAGAAGCTTGAGAGTTAGTTGTCCACCTTGACTTCCATTGCTAGTGTTTCAATGAGACTCATCTGTAACGCAACTAATGGAGCGTCCAGAGCGGCAAGTTGCGGGATTGCAGTGAGGCACCATATCTGGATATGATTGTGCAACTTTGTGGACTGCTTCAAGGCATCACTCATCAATACCCGTTTTGATGGGTCATCCTTTGTTAAAGACAGTTTGATGAGGAGCGAACAAGAGGGGAAGACACTGTCTCCTGTTGGTTTGCTTTTTTACCCCCAGTGATCCTTCTGGAATCAGAAAAGGGGATAAGCAATTCTTCTTCAGGAAGTCACAGTTCTCTCCCCAGTGCACCTCTCCAGAAGGTTCCTCCCAGTGGTGAGGAGAGATCATAACAGACGCCACCCTAGGGACAGAGTTGGTTCACAGAATCAGGGCTCTCACGGAGCCTTTTCTGGCAGTCCCCTTCAGTGATCCTGAAGGATTGCCTGACTGTTCATCTCTGGAGACAGTTGGGGGTCATCTAGCTGTTCACACCAAAGCTTTGGGAGGCCTTCATCTTATATGCCTAAGTGTTGAGTGTCATATCCAGAGGTTATGAGTTCCCTTTATAGGAGTACCAAAATGCCTCCCCAATATTCACCCCATCAGAGACTTTACACAGTGGCAGAGATCGAAATCGAGTTAGTCAAGATATCCCACCAGGCCAGAGAGGATCTGGGGTCTATTCCAACTTCTTTTTAGTACCAAAGAAAACAAAGGACCTTAGGCCAGGCTTGTGTTTAAGCAAACTAAACTAGTTCATCAAAAAAATCAATTTCTGATGTTCACAGTGCAGTCCATATTACCTTTTCTGAGGAAGGACTATTGGATGTGCTTAATAGACCTCAAGGATGCTTACCATCACATCAAGATAGCTCTGCATTTCCGATGGTTCCTTTGCTTCTGGACTTTGTAAACCAACTTGTACATAGGGCTGCCAATATTAACCCTTCATCTTTTGGTTTAAATTCACCTCTTCTTAACCATCCCTGTGTCACATTCTGATCGACATGACATTGTTCAAGAGTTTTCTGTACTTGCAACTATATTTATGCCCTTTTCACATTTTTAGCCTTCTCATCTGATTTTTCTCTATATATTTTATCTTTTGTTGATTTGGCACATTCAGTTGCTGCCTGATTTTTGTTTAGTTCAGGTTTGATTTCCATTCCCACTTGACACCAATATGCTTCTGCTAAACTGAACAGGGAAGTCATCTTAGAGTTGTTCTCCTCATGTTTTAAAACTTTCACTATGTTTGAGTCTGGTGAAGTCAGCAGATATGTATGCTGTCCTACGATTGCAGATCAATACGTGTAATCAATTTTGAGCTGTCTCAAACCTTCTTCAGAACAGGCAATATACAATCTTGGTATACTCTGACTTTTATGCATCAGAAAGTTGTGAAGCATTTGTCTTGTTTTCTGTCCAACTGATCCAGTACCTTTTGGGGCTAGCAAATCAACCCAAAACTGTAAATTAGAACAGGAAGAGCAAATTGTTTCATAGCTTGGACTTTGTTCCAAGATGTCAGGGTTGTTTCAGTATCAGTTTTAGTATTCTGAAATATTCCTTACTGTGTTTTGTTCATATTTATTCATGTTATGTTGATCCTTCATCAGTTTCCAAATATTTACACATTCCCTCCTGCTCAAGTTCCTTTATATCACATTCCTGTCCCAGAATGTTAGTTTCTTGATGCTGCAGCTTTCCTGCTTTAAATGTTGCTTTTGCACATTTATTAAGACCAGCTGGCATTCCTGTGTCATCTGAGAAAGTTTTGACCATTTGCAGTTGTGCTTTTAGCTCCTCATCTGATGAACTGTACAAATGTTCATTGTGTTTCACTGTTGCAGTCATTACTCTTGGGTTATCCTGCTGGCAGGCTACCCGCAGTCGGCCAGAATTCCAAAGTCTAAGTTTGGCGTCAGTTGCTGTCGCCTCTTCCCTGACGTCAGTGTGCCAGGGGTATAAAAGATGCAGCCAACGCCATTTTCTCCAGTCTTTCTTGCCGCGTGGTGCCCGAAGCAAAAGCAGTTCGCAAGTGCCGGTCGGCCGACTCCTGAGATTTTCAAATCTGAATTTCAGAACCGAAGTCTTCATTAAATCTAAGTACCCTGTTGGGGAAACTTTTTTCTTGCTCCAGACTGAAGTCAGAAAAAGTTAACAATTGTATTTCTTGTGGGAATCAAATAACTCATAAGGATTTTCACTCTTACTGTATTCCGTGCCTAGGCCCTGATCACAATGTTGCTAGCTGTCGGTTTTGTGCTAGATTTAACCAACACACTGTCAAGCGTTGGTTCGATTTTGCATTTCATTACTTTGGCCGAAGATTTAATTATATAATGCCGGCGGAACAGCCGACAACCGGAGTTTACAAAAAACGCAAGGACAAGGATAGGCATCCGAGGTCCAAAACAGATGGCGAAGCCTCTTCTAGGCCAGTCGCCAGTTCGCCGGTTCTTAGTGAGGTGCTTTCGCAGCCCCTGGCTCCCACTATCTCAGAGCCACAGGCTGCTACTGACTCCCACGTGGAGTCGACTGGGCCTCTGGAAACTCAAGGTATTGGACACTCGGAAATCAATCCCTCAGATGGGTCCGCAGTCGCTGAGCAGGCATTGGCTTCTGAGGGTGTCTTCAGACCTACACAACTATATGTTAAGCCATCTTCAGCTTCAAAGACTAAAGCAGCACTAAAGACAAAGAAATAAGTACAGCATTCTCCTATTCAGACTTCCATGCCTAAAAAACAGATGCTCAAAATGGCCGAAGACCTAATTACCTTGATCAGGGACTTCCATCCCCCTCCTGATAAGAGGCCTAGGCAAGAGAACAGAGTATGATTCTTCTGATCAGGTTTCTATTTCCTCTGATTCCTCTTCTGAACAGGATTACTCCATTCTTCCCTATGAGGATTCTGATGCTGAAGAATCCATTCCTTCAGCCTCTACTCCTGAGGACTATTCTTTTGGGGAAACACTGCATACTATGAGGGAGCATTTCCACTGGGAGAGCCAAGATTATTCTGACTCTAAGAAAAGGCTCAGAGACTTCCTGCTTCTTCCTCAGCATAGACCCCTTGCTATTCCACCTGTTCTAGACATTGTAGATGTATTTTCAGAGTCCGGACTGTCCCCTGACTCTTTACCCCCTGCACCTCCTAAGCCAGACAGATACTACAGGGTCCCGGATTCTCATAAATTCTTATATAAAAACCCCGCTGCTGACCCAGAAACTATATCTCAGGGTCCCAAGGGGTTTAAAGCTTCCACTGCAAAAAACCCTGTCCCCTTTGATAGGGATTCTAGGGCTCTAGAAAGATGGGGGGAAAAAGTTTACACTTCTGCTACCCTGGCTGTAAGGGCTTTAAATTGTCAATTTCATATGCTTAAATATCAGCAATATTTAATGTCACTACTTAAACAGAAAATGTTGACAAATACTGAATGTTCAGAGAACAAGGAATTGCAAGATTTATTGCATGCAACTGAACAAGTGGGAAAGCATACTTTGCAATGTGGTTATGATTCATTGGAGGCCTCTTGCAGGGCCGCTGTTACAGGTTCTGTTATTAGAAGGCATGCTTGGTTAAAGGAACAAAATCTGCCTGATCATGTTAAAGCAAAATTATTAGATGCACCATTACAGCATGATACTTTGTTTGGTACTAAAGCAGAAGAGGTGTTGAAAAAAATGGAGGATAAAGCAAAATCCATGCAGACAGTCAAGGATTTCTTACAGGTACAGCTACCCAGGTTTAGCAGGAACTGGCCTTCTAAAAATTGGTCCTTTCCAGTCTCAGACAGACCACAAAGAGGCGTCCCAGAGGCAGATCTCAGCCCCAAGGCTCATACAGGCCTAAACAATGGGGCGCTCCTACCTCCAAAAGCGGAGAAGACAAATCACAGCCTTACAGGGAACAGTCCCAATGACTTTCCTCTACCAGTTCCAAACAGTTTTCTTTTAACAGCCCCCTTAGGGGGAAAACTAGCACTTTTTTCATCAAATTGGCAAATCGTTACCCAAGACAAATGGGTCTTGAACATAGTGTCCCAAGGCTACAGGTTCCATTTTCACACTTTACCAAGGTCAAAGGGCATGCCAGACCTGCCACACAATCAATGGGCAGAGGCACAAAAACAAATTACAGCCCTCATGGACATGAGGGCCATTCAGCAAGTACCACAACAAGAGCAGGGGCAAGGATTTTACTCCAGACTTTTCCTAGTACCCAGGAAGGACAAAACCTGGAGACCAAATCTGGACCTGTCTATACTAAATACGTTTCTGGAAGTTACAAAATTCAAGATGTTGACTCTTCAGCAGCTACTGCCCATGCTGGGCAAGAGGGTTTGGCTCATAACTTTGGACCTAAAAGAGGCATACCTGCATGTCCCAATCAGACAGTTCTGCAGAAGATACCTCAGATTCATAGCTGGCTCAATGCATTACCAATTCTCTGCACTGCTCTTTGGCTTATCTACTGCGCCCAGGGTCTTTACAAAATGCCTAGCACCAGTAATTGCGTTTTGCAGACAAAAAGGAGATCAAATATATCCCTACTTGGACGACTGCCTAATTCAAGCAGAGAACAAAGACACTCTTCTAAAGCATCTGGCATTTGTAAAAAGATTACTAATTGGTTTAGGGTACACAGTAAACGAAAAGAAATCAAAACTAGTGCCCTCTCAAGATATAATATTCCTGGATGCAAGCTTAAATACAACTGCCCAGATGGCTTATCTCACGCCAGACAAAAACAACTGACTGCTTACTTCAAGAAATTGGCAACAAAAACCCACCTATCTGCAAGGAAAATCCTGCAGGCTTAGGGTTTCATGGCATCCTGCATTCTACTAATTCCGTATGCCAGACTGCATATGAGGAAACTACAGTGGTATCTGAAAAGTGTTTGGACTTGGCATTGCCACAGCCTGGAGACAGTAATTGCACTCATTCCCTGCCTACAACAGGACTTTTGATGGTGGACAGAAGCCTGTCACCACAACAAAGGTCTGACATTCAGTTTACCCACAGCCAGACAGACACCGACAACGGATGCATCAGATTATGCCTGGGGGGCCCATATGGCAGGAAAATGTATTCAGGGCACATGGCCTGCAAACCAGAGGCATCTTCACATCAATCAAAAAGAGATGCTAGCTGTTCAAAATTCCCTGACAGCTTTCAAGGACCTGCTTCATCCAGGACAGTTACTGATAAAGACAGACAACACTACTGTCATGTGGTACATAAACAAGCAGGAAGGTACACATTCCTACCCCCTCTGCAGACAAGCAATGACCTTATGGGACACAGCATTGGCTTTTCCATTTCACCTGCAAGCACAATTCCTGCCAGGAAAAACAAATACTCTGGCAGACGAACTAAGCAGAAACCTCATGGATCCCCACGAATGGAAACTGGATCTACAAGTCTTCAGGATGATAATAAGGAAATGGGGATGCCCAGACATAGATCTATTTGCCTCCCCTCGCAACTGTCAATTGCAGAGATTTTGCACAAGCAAGCATGGAAAGTGGACGCCCTATCATTCAGCTGGAACAATCTAACAGTATATCCTTTTCCCCCACTGCCTCTTCTTCCCAGAGTACTCCTAAAGGTCAGACAAGAGAAGCCAAAAATTATTCTGATTGCACCAGACTGGCCACGCCAGCACTGGTACCCAATCATAAAGAGCTTGTCTCAAGGTCCAGCATGGATATTGCCTCAAACTTCTCACTTGCTGACCCAACAAAACAATCAGATCCTGCACAGCCAACTCAGGACCTTAAATTTGGCAGCATGGCGGGTAATGTAGCCATTCAGAACACTCCTCTTTCAAAAGCTGTTATGGATGTTATCTTGGAGGCCAGGAGGCCCAGTACCAGAAAATCTTATGCAGAAAAATGGAAGAGATTCTGTGCTTGGAACCAGGAACAAGGCATTGACACGTCTGTACCAAATATTCCTCAGATTTTACAGTACCTAACTGAGATGCTGAACAAAGGCCTTTCTTTCTCATCAATTAAGGTTCATGCCTCTGCCATTTCTGCACATTACAATACGGAACCACCTATCTTTTCTCATCCTTTAATAAGGCAGTACCTCAGAGGGGCCAAAAACATTAGGCCTCCAAGGAGAGCACCAATTCTGGCCTGGGACCTCAATTATGTTTTGGAAAAACTCACACTGCCTCCTTTCAAGCCAGCATCAACAGCAGATATAAAATTCTTATCCTGGAAAACAGCTCTGCTCCTAGCCATAACCTCTGCAAGGCAAGTCTTGGAGTTACAAGCACTCATGGCTGTGGAACCTTTCATCATTTTTCATCCAGACAGGGTTTCTCTGAGGACAAACCCTACATTTATGCCTAAGGTGGTGTCCAGTGTGGCCCTCAACCAAACCATTCACTTGCCTACCTTTTACCCAAATCCACAGAACAAGGGTGAGAAAATTCTGCATTCTTTGGACATACACAAGCAGGTATGCTTCTACTTGGACAGAACTAAAGCTTTCAGAAAGACTGAGCAACTTTTAGTGTCATATGCTGCAGGATCACAAGGAAAGGCTATCTCAAAACAGACTATTTCTAAATGGATAGGCCACTGCATCCGTTTCTACTACTTTCAACATGGCAAATCCGGTGCCTAAGGGCATTAGGCCTCATTCCACCAGAGCAGCAGCCACTTTAGCAGCCTTCCTCAGAGGAGTACCAACCAAAGAAATCTTAGAGGCTGCAACTTGGAGTTCAGTGCACACTTTTACAAAGCACTACCACTTGCCTCTCTACTCTAAGTCCAGAGCAGGCTTCACCACTGCAGTTCTGCAGGACCCTCTCCTAATCCTATTTAGCCCAGCCACCTATCCTCAGCTTTGGGATTCTACCCAAGAGTAATGACTGCAACAGTGAAACACGATGAACATAGTACAGTTGTGTACCTACCATAAATGTAGATGTTAGAGTGTATTCACTGTTGCATTCCAGGTTACCCACTCACCATCCCCCTTCTCTTTGCTGGGACTTATCTGCACTTCTTTATCCTATACAACATTTTTGGTGTATTTGCTTGTAGATGAAGGAAATGTTATTTTTATGCTTGCATTTCTTATTGGTATATTTTTCAGCCTACCTATTTGGGGCACCTGACATCTGAGGCAAGAAAAACTAAAGAAAATGGCACCGGCTCCATCTTTTATACCCCTGGCACACTGCCGTCAGGGAGGAGGCGACAGCAACCGACGCCGGACCTAGACTTTGGAATTCTGGCCGACTGCGGATAGCCTGCCAGCAGGATAACCCAAGAGTAATGACTGCAACAGTGAATACACTCGAACATCTACATTTATGGTAGGTACACAACTGTACATTTTAAATCATCTACAAAAACATGAGAAGTCTTTACATTTTTTTTTCTGTGAGTCATATTGTAACAGTCTCCTTCTTAATCTGTTAGGTAGACCATTTAATGAATTAAAGGCAAGACAAAAGTGCAGCAGTGACAGAGAGTCACCCTGGAATATCCCACTTTGAATTTTTATCTCTGGAATAATAACTTGTCCTTTATCATGCCTTAGCTGCAAAATGGTTTGCCACTGTTTCATAGTCACTGTAGTGTAACTGATCAGTGTAGGGTACATCTTCTATATCTGTAAGCACTCCTTTTCCATGAATGTAGAATGCTGTCAAATGCTTTTTTTATAATCTATCCATACCATACTTAGATTCTTCCCCATTTTACAATTCTCCATTATGACTTTAACAAAAAAATGATCATTTTCTCCATATGACTTTCTTTTGTTTAATGCCACGACTTGCGTTTTCTTCTAAATAGCTATCAACTCTGTCAACATAATTTCCGGTATATAGTTCATACATTGTCAAAAGGCAAGTTATTGGTCTATAGTTTTTAGCAGAGCTTGTAGGTTCACTGTTAAGTAAGAGTATCATGTTCTTGTTGTTGACCAGGTTAATATCTATTCAAGATATGCATGTAAACAGTTCTTCCTCAGGGCTAAATCTTCCTGTAAAGAAATTAATATTTTTAGCCATACTTTAGGTACAGTATCCAGGCCTGGGGTGTTCCAGTTAGGTTTTCTTAATTTTGTTTACATTTCTGTGACCATTACTTTTTCACATTTCATGTCTTATACATTTGAACTTCTTACTGTGTCTTTTACTTATGTCCATCCAGCATCTTTATGATGTCCTTCATGGATGCATCTGCAGTCATAACAACTGGGTTGTCCTGTCGTCAGGCAGCCCTTCGGTCGGCCGGATTCCAAAGTCTGGGTCCGGCTTCGGCTGATGTCGCACTTCACCCGACGTCATCTCTGCTGGTCTTCGGGTATAAAGGCATCAGCCGACGCCATTTTCCTCAGTCTTTCTTGCCGCGTGGCGCCCGAAGCAGAAGCTGTTCGCAAGTGCCATTCGGTCAGATCCAGAGATTACTACTACCGAATACTACTTCGAAGACTTCTAAAAGCTAAGTACCCCGTTGGGGACTCTTTCTTGCCTCAGCCGATGTCAGAAAAAGTCAATAACTGTTTAACTTGCGGGAAACAAATACCTCATAAAGATTTCCACTCTTACTGTTTGCCTTGTTTAGGCCCAGACCACGACGTAGCAACCTGTTCAGCCTGTGCTTCCTTCAACCGACGAACGCTTAGGCGTCGGTCGGAGTTTGCTGAACAGTTTTTCGGCTCAGATTTTGCGTACATTATGCCGTCGGATCCTCTGACTACCCAAATTGTTAAAAACGAAAGAAAAGACCGACACTCGCGGCCGCGGTTTCGGCGAAACCACGGTTAAGCAAGCGCGAGTGTCTCGGTTTCGGCCGAAACCGAGAAAACTGATCAAAATACAGCCGAATCAATGACTACTACTGAGGTTTCTGCCACTTTACTTGAAACAGCCTCAGAAATTATACCTACAACTGTGGTTACTAGTGACTTATCAGACACCATCCCTTTGGATGTCTCTACCCCAGCACGTGGTGCTGCTAGGCCTCCTGCAGCCATGTCTATTAAGGCCTTTGCCAGGGCTAAAGCAGCCAAATCTACTACATCACTGCCTGTTAAACCCCCCTCAACCAGGCCCACTTCTAGTTCACAAATGCTTACTCTGGCACAAGATTTAATATCCTTAATTAGGGGATCTCAATCTCACCCAGACAGGGCCTCTCAACCCCAGAAAAGAGACCTAGAGCAGAGCCCCCCGAGCCTGTCTCCTCTGATGATTCTGCGGATGACTCAGATATTACAGACCAGCCAGAGGCTCCTTTTTCCAATTATGAAGACTCCGATGCTGAAGAATCCATTCCAGCTGCCTCTCCACCAGAGGAATTCTCCTTTGGGGAAACCTTACATGCCATGAGAGAACAATTCCAATGGCAACAACAGGATTTCTCAGAGTCCAGAAAAAGACTTAGGACTTTTCTGCACTTACCACAACATAGGCCCTTAGCTATACCTCCTGTCCTTTCTGTTGTGGACGATGCATTTAATGATGTCTGCACTGCACCTGATTCCTTACCTCCAGCCCCTGCCAAACCAGATAGATTTTACAGGGTGCCAGACACTCATCACCACCTATACAAGGCCCCACTGGCAGACCCCGAAACTATATCCCAGGGGCCTAAGGCAGTAGTCTCGACCACAGCAAAAAATCCTATTCCTTCTGAAAGGGAATCCAGGTCTTTAGACAGATGGGGCAAAAAAGTTTACACCTCTGCTACTCTCTCAGCTAGAGCTTTAAACTGTCAGTTTCACATGATACAATACCAAGAGTTTATGCTTGATCAGTTAACTAAAAAGCTATCCTCTGATGACTCTATAGATAAGAAATATGTATTAGAAATGGTAAATAACATACAACAGGTTAGTAACCATTCTTTAAAATGTGGCTATGATGCACTGGAGGCTTCATTTAGATCAGCCATGACTGGCACAGTGATAAGAAGACATGCATGGTTGAAGGAACAGGCCTTACGGATCATGTTAAAGCTAAGTTATTAGATGCTCCTATGGATAAGGCCAGTTTGTTTGGTACACCTGCCCAGCAGGTAATGAAGAAAATGGAAGAAAAGGCAAAATCTGTACAAACGGTGAAAGATTTCTTACAGGTTCAGCCTCCAAGGTTTAGCAGGAACTGGCCTGCCAAAAATTGGTCCTTTCCTGACTCCACAAGATCCCAAAGGGGCAGGAATAGACGTTCCAGAGGCAGAAATCAATCCAGAGGGGGTGCCTACAGAGGACGACAGTGGCAAGGTAATAACAGAGGCACAGACACAGCCACTACCACTGCAACAGGACAATCACAATGACTTGACTCTAACTCCGCCTACCAGGGAACAAATAGCAGCACCATTAGGCGGAAAATTAGCCTTATTTTCGAAAAATTGGCACTATGTCACAAAAGACAAGTGGATTTTGCAAACCATAGACCAAGGTTACGGTTCCACTTCCACACTTTACCAGTCAAAGAGGAATGCCAAACCTGCCTCCAAATCAAAAATAGAAGCTCTACAGCAGATAATGCAATTAACAAAGATGAGAGCTGTGGAAAGAGTACCAATAACAGAACAAGGCAAAGGATTCTACTCCAGACTATTCTTAGTTCCAAGAAAAGAAAAAGTTGGAGACCTATTCTCGACCTGTCCATCTTAAACACATACATCATTGTCCCAAAATTCAAAATGCTGACCCTACAGCAACTTCTTCCCATGCTGGGCAAGGAGTGTTGGCTGGTAACTCTAGATCTCAAGGAGGCATACCTGCACGTCCCCATTCGACCAAATTGCAGAAGATACCTCAGATTTCTTGCAGGATCAGAGCATTATCAATTCTCAGCATTGCCCTTTGGCTTATCTACTGCCCAGAGTATTCACAAAATGCCTGGCATCAGTAATCGCCCACTGCAGACTACAGGAATCCAAATTTATCCATACCTGGACGACTGCCTGCTACAAGCGGACAACAAAAGCAAGCTGACAACAGATTTGCAAAGGGTCATTTACTTGCTACAAGCCCTGGGATACACAGTCAATTTTCAAAAGTCAAGGCTGATACCATCCCAAACAAGGGCATTCTTGGTGAATTGGACACAGTAAAACAAATGGCATTCCTAACTGCAGAAAAACAAAAGAACTCCCTCTTTACTTCTTGGCACTAACAAAACAGAACAAGCTAACAGCAAGAAAAGTTCTGCAGGCCTTGGGCTTCATGGCATCATGCATAATCTTGGTCCCACATGCCAGACTGCATATGAGAAAACTACAGTGGTACCTAAAGAATTTATGGTCCCAACACAGGCACAGCCTAGAAGCAGAAATACCACTAATCCCATGCCTAAAACAGGAGTTCCTATGGTGGGCTCAAGCATGCCAGACAAATCCAGGCCTACCCTTTCACAACCTTGAGCAAGCCAAACCATCACAACAGACGCCTCAGACCTAGGATGGGGGGCTCACATGCTGGACAAATGTGTACAGGGATTGTGGACTCAGGACCAGCTACACCTGCACATCAACCAAAAAGAAATGCTGGCAGTAAAACTGGCAATCCAAAAATTCAGCCTATTTCTCAAAGAAGGCCATTTGATGATAAGGACAGACAACACCACAGTCATGTGGTACATCAACAAACAGGGAGGCACTCATTCATACCCCCTATGCAGAATGACTTTGGACCTTTGGAACCTGGCACTCAGCTACAACATCCAGTTACAGGCAATGTTTGTACCGGGAAAGGAGAACACTCTAGCAGACATATTAAGCAGAACCACCTCGGATGCTCACGAATGGATGCTACACCCGGACATCTTCAAGACCATCACAAAGAAATGGGGAATGCCGCAGATAGATCTATTCGCTTCCCCTCTCAATCACCAACTCAAAAAATTCTGCACAAGGACATTCCACCCACTTGCATGGAAGGTGGATTCGCTCTCCTTCAGCTGGAAAGGTCTGACAGCATATGCATTCCCACCTCTTCCCTTGATACACAAGATATTACTAAAAATCAAGGAGGAACGTCCAAGGATAATCCTGATAGCTCCGAACTGGCCAAGACAACACTGGTACCCATTGCTGAGGAGCATGTTTCGGGACAAAATGAGGGCAATACCCCTGATGCCTTTGATGTTAACTCAGAACAACTACAGCATCATGCATCCAAACCTAAAAACCTTGCAACTGACTGCATGGAACATCACATAGCAGCAACTAATCCAGATCTTTCCCAAAGGGTTAAAGACATTATCCTTGAAGCCCGCAGACCTTCAACAAGAAGGAACTATGCAGGAAAATGGAAAAGGTTTGTCATTTGGAGTGCTGAAAGAGGAAAAGACGTGTCGAATATAGATATTGCTAACATTCTGGAGTATTTGGCAGAGCTTCTACATACAGGCCTGTCCTATTCCAACATCAAAATACATGCATCAGCTATTTCAACAGAATACAGCTTTGATCCACCGGTCTTTTCACATCCTCTACTCAGGCAGTTCCTCAGAGGGATCAAGAATGTAAAACCTCCTAGGAAACCACCACTGCCAGCTTGGGACTTGAACTTTGTGCTAGAAAAGTTGACACTCCCGCCTTTTGAACCAGCAGCAACAGCAGACCTACAACATCTATCATGGAAAACTGCTTTCCTACTGGCAATAACCTCAGCAAGGAGGGTTTCTGAACTTCAGGCCCTAATGGCAGTACAACCCTTCCTAATCTTCCACCAAGATAGAGTGTCCATGAGAACTAATCCTACATTTATGCCTAAGGTGGTATCCAGGGTGTCTTTAAACCAGGCAATCCACCTACCTACCTTCTTCCCCAACCCACAAAACAGACGGGAAAGAATGCTGCATACCTTGGATGTACATAGACAGCTACGCTACTACCTGGACAGAACCAAAAGTAACAGAAAAACTGACCAGCTTTTTGTAGCCTATGCAACAGGAAGAGAAGGAAAAGCAATTTCCAAACAGACAATCTCCAAATGGATAGGAAATTGCATAC
The DNA here is from genome assembly GCF_019279795.1 of Protopterus annectens. NCBI lineage: Eukaryota > Metazoa > Chordata > Ceratodontiformes > Protopteridae > Protopterus > Protopterus annectens. The sequence continues at coordinate 627,118,302 of NC_056750.1, read as the reverse complement.
GATTCTGTTACTCCTTCCATGGAAAACCAATTCCACAGAACATAAGACCTCATTCCACAAGGGCAACAGCCACTACCACAGCCTTCTTACGAGGAGTGGCAACCAAGGACATTATTGAGGCGGCTACTTGGACCTCCGTGCATACATTTGCCAAGCATTATAATTTACCTCTGTATTCCAGATCCCGAGCAGGGTTTGCCACTGCTGTACTGCAAGGGATCCTAACCACACCATAATTTCTTGTTCCTCCTCCCCTAGTTGGCTATGGTATTCTACCCAGTTGTTATGACTGCAGATGCATCCATGAAGGACATAGTACAGTTTTGTACCTACCATAAATGTAGATGTCCGAACTGGATAGCATCTGCAGTCAGGATTACCCTCCCTCCTTCCCCTCTGTCGTACTCCTAGGGTATTTACCCCCCTAATAGCTAGCTGGTGGGGGGAGTCTCTTATGGTGTATTTGTTTGTATATATGTACATACATGCTTATTTCTTGTGTTTGCCTTCTATCTTTTTGGAAACATTGGCATTTATCCAAAATTTAGCCTTCCAAGAGGGCAACTGGCATCTGGGGCAAGAAACACTGAGGAAAATGGCGTCGGCTGATGCCTTTATACCCGAAGACCAGCAGAGATGACGTCGGGTGAAGTGCGACATCAGCCGAAGCCGGACCCAGACTTTGGAATCCGGCCGACCGAAGGGCTGCCTGACGACAGGACAACCCAGTTGTTATGACTGCAGATGCTATCCAGTTCGGACATCTACATTTATGGTAGGTACAAAACTGTACTTTCCACAGGGTCTTCATAGATATTTCTCCAAAACGTATATTTCTTCTTTTTTTTAGTGGTGTTGATGTCCCTTTTGCTTTTATTCCAAATTGTGTATAAAAATTTTTTGGGTCATGAATCAATTGCTTATTTTGTACTTTTCCTTTATATTTATCTGTGTATCTTCTAAGTTTCCTGCCTGTGCTGATATTATTAGTTTATTTGCAGTAGTATATGGGGTTATAGGACATTACTAGGCTATTGACCCGGAGGTCATTTTAAGCCTAGCCATTTCATCCCAATGTGATACCATAGAAATGCTAGTCAGTACCCAAGACTGCATTTAGTGATGACTGCCCACATCCAGGAGGGATGTGGGCTGTATCTCCAGTAAGAATCTACTGTCCCCCATTCACTCGTCCAGGTTCCTCTTGAACAGTGTCATAGAGGTGCTCTATTTCACATGAATTGATAGCCTGTTCCAAAGACACGGCCGTCGCTGGAAGATAAATCTGTCCCTCTAGCATGTCCTGTTTAAGTTGCAGGTCATATTTAGCTCCCTGCAATGGGTAGCCCTAATCCCATTTGATTGATGGATATGCAGCAAGTTCATTAGGTTTGAGTCTTGGATTGCTCTGTAGGCTAGACATAAGTCTCCCCTAAGAAGTGTATATGATACGGAGTATTGATACATAGCCCTGTAGGATACAGGGACTTTAGTCTTTCTGTGTAAGGCATATGCTGGAGCCCCTTGATCTTCTTTGTTAGAAACATCTGAGGTCTCTCTAATTGCTATGGGTGCTTAATGCGGTACATGCCAAATGGGGCGCTATACTCAATTTTGGATCGGATAGGTGCTGAGTAGACTGAGGTTATAAGTTCTTTTGCTCTTGAGGCAATGCCTTTACTAATCTGGTGCTATGTAGAAAGCTTTCCTTACTACAGTAGACACATGGTGGTCGAAGTTAAGGTCACAGTCAACTTGTGATCACAGGTCCCTTACCACTTCATGAGTACTTAGGGTATTGTTGTCGATTTGATATTGTGAGGTGACATTGTTTGTGCTGAAGGGAATGATGATGCATTTCTTTGCATTCAGTTTGAGACCGTGACTAATACAGCAGTCGTTGGTCTGCGTGAGACCCTCCTGGACTATACTGACATTTGGGGATTAAATGATTGCATCTAGATTTCAGTCATCTGAAAACTTGGTCGGTCACAACCCCTTAGTTTTGACCTGAACTTCTGAGAAGAATATACCAAGCAGTAGGGGACCCAGACCTGACCCTGTGGCACCCCATTTGTAACAGGTCTGCTGGTTGATGTGAAGTCACCCACTTTGATAATGTGTGTCCAGTTTGTGAGCCAGTTGGCAACCCATCTTACAACAAAGGGGTGTACATTCAGCTTGCAAATTTTATCAGTAATGCCTGAATGTGGGATGGTTTCTAGAGCTTTTACCAGGTCAAGGTATGCTGTGTGTACAGATTTGCCCACATCAATGGCCTTGATCACATTTTCAAAGAAATCCACCAGATTTAACTGGCAGGCTGTACCCTTCACAAAGCTGAATTGGGTAAGATCCAGGGTTTGGAGGTTACCTGTGTCTTTATTTATGAGGTCCATAATGTGTTCCATGGCCTTACAGATGAGGCTGGTCAGGCTTATGGGACTGTTGCTAATCCACCTCTGTGGAGGGAATAACTGTTGCTGTTCTCCATTCTGCAGTAACAAAGCCTGTGGTTAGGGTATGATTGAAATGGGTACTTAGTGGTGATGCTAGTTCATGATGTCCTTCAAGGATGCATCTGCAGTCCTAACAAATGGGTTGTCCTGTCGTCAGGCAGCCCTTCGGTCGGCCGGATTCCAAAGTCTGGGTCTGGCCTCGGCTGGTGTCGCACTTCACCCGACGTCATCTCTGCTGGTCTTCGGGTATAAAGGCATCAGCCAACGCCATTTTCCTCAGTCTTTCTTGCCGCGTGGCGCCCGAAGCAGAAGCTGTTCGCAAGTGCCGGTCGGTCAGATCCAGAGATTACTACTACCGAATACTACTTCGAAGACTTCTAAAAGCTAAGTACCCCGTTGGGGACTCTTTCTTGCCTCAGCCGATGTCAGAAAAAGTGAATAACTGTTTAACTTGTGGGAAACAAATACCTCATAAAGATTTCCACTCTTACTGCTTACCTTGTTTAGGCCCAGACCACGACGTAGCAGCCTGTTTAGCCTGTGCTTCTTTCAACCGACGAACGCTTAGGCGTCGGTCGGAGTTTGCTGAACAGTTTTTCGGCTCAGATTTTGCATACATTATGCCGTCGAATCCTCCGACTTCGCAAATTGTTAAGAAATGCAAAGAAAAAGACCGACACTCGCGGTCCGCGGTTTCGGCAGAAACCACGGTTAAGCAAACCGCGAGTGTCTCGGTTTCGGCCGAAACCGAGCAAACGGGTCAATCTTCAGCCGAATCCATGACTACTTCCGAGGCTCCTGCTACCCTAGTTGAATCAGCCTCTGAAGTTTTGCCTACTAATGTGGTTGCTCTAGAATTATCGGACACCATCCCTTTGGATGCCTCTACCCCAGCACGTGGTGCTGCTAGGCTTCCTGCAGCCATGTCTATAAAGGCCTTTGCCAGGGCTAAAGCAGCCAAAACTGGTAAGTCTGTGCCTGTTAAGCCCCCCTCTCACAGGCCCAGTTCCAGTTCCCAAATGCTTACTCTGGCAGAGGATCTCATCTCTTTAATAAGGGGATCCCAATCTCACCCAGACAGGGCCTCTCAACCTCCAGAAAAGAGACCTAGAGCAGAGCCCCCTGAGCCAGTGTCCTCAGATGACTCTTCTGATGATTCAGACAATACAGACCATCCAGAGGCTCCTTTTTCTACTTATGAAGATTCCGATGCTGAAGAATCTATACCTTCTGCCTCTCCACCAGAGGAATTTTCCTTTGGGGAAACCTTACATGCCATGAGAGAGCAATTCCAATGGCAGGGACAAGATTTCTCAGATTCAAGAAAAAGGCTTAGGACCTTTCTACACTTACCACAACATAGGCCCTTAGCTATACCTCCAGTTCTTCCTGTTGTGGATGATGCATTTAATGATGTTTGCACTGCTCCTGATACTTTACCTCCAGCCCCTGCCAAGCCCGATAGGTTTTACAGGGTACCGGACACTCATCACCACTTAGTCTCAGGATCTGCAAGGGGAGCCTTGTATATCTCCCAGGGGCCTAAGGCAGTAGCTTCGACCTCAGCGAAAAACCCTCTCCCCTCTGAAAGGGAATCCAGGTCCTTAGAGAGATGGGGTAAAAAAGTATACACCTCTGCTACTCTCTCAGCTAGAGCTTTGAACTGTCAGTTTCATATGATCCAATACCAAGAGTTTATGCTTGATCAGTTAACTAAGAAACTGTCCTCTGATGATTCCTTAGATAAGAAATATGTTTTAGAAATGGTGAATAACATTCAGCAGGTTAGTAACCATTCTTTAAAATGTGGCTATGATGCACTGGAGGCTTCATTTAGATCAGCCATGACTGGCACAGTTATAAGAAGGCATGCATGGTTGAAAGAACAGGTCTTGCGGATCATGTTAAAGCAAAGCTATTAGATGCTCCTATGGATAAGGTCAGTCTATTTGGTTCTCCTGCCCAGCAAGTAATGAAGAAAATGGAAGAAAAGGCAAAATCTGTACAAACAGTTAAAGATTTCTTACAGGTTCAGCCCCCAAGGTTTAGCAGGAACTGGCCTTCCAAAATTGGTCCTTTCCAGACTCCTCTAAATCTCAGAGAGGCAGGAATAGACGTTCCAGAGGCAGAAATCAATCCAGAGGAGGTGCCTACAGAGGACGCCAGTGGCAAGGCAATAACCAACGAGGCACAGACACAACCACTACCACTGCAACAGGACAATCACAGTGACTTGGCTCTGACACCGCCTACCAGGGAACAAATAGCAGCACCCTTAGGCGGAAAGTTAGCCTTATTTTCAAAAAATTGGCACTATATCACAAGAGACAAGTGGATTTTGCAAACTATAGACCAAGGCTACAGGTTTCATTTCCACACCTTACCTGTAAAAAGAGGAATGCCAAACCTACCACCAAATCAAAAAAACAGAAGCTCTAAAACAGATAGCTCAATTAACAAAGATGAGAGCTGTGGAAAGGGTACCACCTACAGAACAGGGCAAAGGATTTTACTCCAGACTCTTCCTAGTACCAAGAAAAGAGAAAAGTTGGAGACCTATTCTCGACCTGTCCACTTTAAACACATTCATCATTGTTCCAAAATTCAAAATGCTGACCCTACAGCAACTTCTTCCCATGCTGGGCAAGGAGTGTTGGCTGGTAACTCTAGATCTCAAGGAGGCATACCTGCACGTCCCCATATGACCAAATTGCAGAAGATACCTCAGATTTCTTGCAGGATCAGAGCATTATCAATTCTCAGCATTGCCCTTTGGCTTATCTACTGCGCCCAGAGTATTCACGAAATGCCTGGCATCAGTAATCGCTCATTGCAGGCTACAGGGAATCCAAATTTATCCATACCTGGACGACTGCCTGATACAAGCGTACAACAAAACCAAGCTGACACAAGACTTACAGAGAGTCATTTGCTTACTACAAGCCCTGGGATACACAGTCAATTTAAAAAAGTCAAGACTGATACCATCCCAAACAAGAACATTCTTTGGTGCAGAATCGGATACAGTAAAACAGATGGCATTCCTAACTGCAGAAAAACAAGAACAACTCCCTCTTTACTTCTTGGCATTAACAAAGCAGAACAAACTAACAGCAAGGAAAGTACTGCAAGCCTTGGGCTTCATGGCATCATGCATAATCCTGGTCCCCCATGCCAGACTGCATATGAGAAAGCTACAGTTGTACCTAAAGAATTTATGGTCTCAACACAGGCACAGCTTAGAAACCGAAATACCACTAATCCCATGCCTGAAACAAGAGTTCCTATGGTGGGCTCAAGCATGCCAGTCAAACCCAGGTTTGCCCGTCCACAACATTCAAGCAAGCCAAACCATCACAACGGACGCCTCAGACCTAGGTTGGGGGGCCCACATGCTGGACAAATGCATTCAAGGATTATGGACTCCAGATCAGCTGCACATAAATCAAAAAGAAATGCTGGCAGTAAAACTAGCAATCCAGAATTTCAGACCATTCCTCAAAGAAGGCCAATTAATGATAAGGACAGACAACACCACAGTCATGTGGTACATCAACAAACAGGGAGGCACTCATTCATACACCCTATGCCGAATGGCTCTGGACCTATGGAATATGGCTCTGAGCTACAACATTCAGTTACAGGCAATATTTGTACCGGGAAAAGAAAACACCCTAGCAGACATGTTAAGCAGAACTACCTCGGATGCTCACGAATGGATGCTACACCCGGACATCTTCAAGGCCATCACAAAGAAATGGGGAATGCCACAAATAGACCTATTCGCATCCCCACTCAATCACCAGCTCAAGAAATTCTGCACAAGGACATACCACCCACTTGCTTGGAAGGTGGACTCTCTATCCTTCAGTTGGAAAGGCCTGACAGCATATGCATTTCCACCTCTTCCTTTGATGCACAAGGTACTACTGAAAATCAAAGAGGAACGTCCAAGGATAATTCTGATAGCTCCAAATTGGCCAAAACAACATTGGTACCCATTACTGAGGAGCATGTCTCGGGGGGAAACATGAACACTACCCCTGATTCCTTTGATGTTAACTCAGAGCGACTACAACATCATGCATCCAAACCTGAAAACTCTGCAACTGGCTGCCTGGAACATTACATAAGAGCAACTAACCCAGATTTATCCCAAAGGGTTAAAGACATTATCCTTGAGGCCCGCAGACCTTCAACAAGAAGGAACTATGCAGGAAAATGGAAAAGGTTTGTCATTTGGAGTGCTGAAAGAGGTAAAGATGTGTCAAAGATAGATATTGCCAACATCCTGGAGTATTTGGCAGAGCTTCTCCATACAGGCCTGTCCTATTCCTCCATCAAGATACATGCATCAGCTATTTCTGCAGAATACAGCTTCGATCCCCCTGTCTTCTCACATCCTCTACTCAGGCAGTTCCTCAGAGGAATCAAGAATGTAAAACCTCCTAGGAAACCACCATTACCAGCATGGGACTTGAACTTCGTGCTAGAAAAATTGACACTCCCTCCATTCGAACCAGCAGCAACAGCAGATCTTCAACACCTATCCTGGAAAACTGCTTTCCTACTGGCAATTACTTCAGCAAGAAGGGTTTGAACTACAGGCCTTAATGGCAGTACAACCCTTCCTAATCTTCCATCAAGATAGAGTGTCCATGAGAACTAATCCTACATTTATGCCTAAGGTGGTATCCAGAGTGTCTCTAAATCAGGCAATCCACCTACCTACCTTCTTTCCCAATCCACAGAACAGGGGGGAAAGACTGCTGCATACCTTGGATGTACATAGACAGTTGCGCTACTACCTGGACAGAACCAAGGGCAATAGAAAAACTGACCAGCTTCTAGTAGCTTATGCAACAGGAGGGGAAGGAAAAGTAATTTCCAAACAGACAATCTCCAAGTGGATAGGAAATTGCATAAGATTCTGTTACTCCTACCATGGAAAACAAATTCCACAGAACATAAGACCTCATTCTACAAGGGCTACAGCCACTACCACAGCTTTCTTACGAGGAGTGGCTACCAAGGACATTATTGAGGCGGCTACTTGGACCTCCGTGCATACATTTGCCAAGCATTATAACTTACCTCTATACTCTAGATCCCGAGCAGGGTTTGCCACTGCTGTTTTGCAAGGGATCCTAACTACACCATAATTCTTCTTCCTCCTCCCCTAGTTTGGCTATGGTATTCTACCCATTTGTTAGGACTGCAGATGCATCCTTGAAGGACATAGTACAGTTTTGTACCTACCATAAATGTAGATGTCCGAACAGGATAGCATCTGCAGTCAGGATTACCCACCCTCCTTCCCCTCTGTGGTACTCCCTCCTAATAGCTAGCTGGGGGGGGATCTCTTATGGTGTATTTGTTTGTATATATGTACATACATGCTTATTTTTTGTGTTTGCCTTCTACCTTTTTTGGAAACATTGGCATTTACCCAAAATTTAGCTTTCCAAGAGGGCAACTGGCATCTGGGGCAAGAAACACTGAGGAAAATGGCGTCGGCTGATGCCTTTATACCCGAAGACCAGCAGAGATGACGTCTGGTGAAGTGCGACACCAGCCGAGGCCAGACCCAGACTTTGGAATCCGGCCGACCAAAGGGCTGCCTGACGACAGGACAACCCATTTGTTAGGACTGCAGATGCTATCCTGTTCGGACATCTACATTTATGGTAGGTACAAAACTGTACTTTTTAGCCTGTTTAGAAGACAGCCTGGGATGTCGTCTGCTCCCATAGAGCCTTTGTTTTTTTTTTTTTTTTGCCTTGGACAAGGCTTTGAGGACATGCTCTTCAGATATTTAGGGTGGGGGAGGTTTGTTGTAAGGAGGGGATAAGGGAGTTTTTTTCACCAAACCTATCCATTAGCAGGTGTGCTTTCCCTGTGAGGTCAGTGTATGAGATACTGTTGGCCTCTAGTTCTGCACATGCTTGGGCCCTACCCTTTAGGTTACATACGTAGCTGTAAAAGGCTTTATGGTTATCCTCAGCTGTACTTGCTAAGTTTCTCTCAAAGGTGCCTTTGGAGGATTTGACAAGTTGTCTTATTTGCCTGTTGAGGCTGATGAGGGTGCTTTTCCATTGTTGGGGCATTGCATTTGTTTTCTTAGACAGCATCTTTTTGCATTTATTGTAAAGTTTGTTGATGCTGGATGTCCACCATGGCTGCTTGTTTTTACTTGGGGCTCTGGCTTTGCCACTTTCTGGTACAGCCAAGTTTATACACCTATGCAAGTGATTGTACAGGTCTTTAGTGTAAGCTTCAGAGTAGTTACCACTTCCAGCTTGGGGTGGGGCTTGGAATGCATTTATACCTTCACCTAGGAGGGTATAGTTTGCCTTGGTGAATTTTTTTTTAACTAATGAGGGTCCGGTAGTTGTGGCAGTGCATCTGTTTGACATGTTGGTGAAGGCCAGCTCCAGAATGTTTGTTCCTCTTGTCAGGGTATGGACAATTTGATCCAGGGCATTTGAGTTAAAAAATCAAGGGACTTTGGAAAGCAGATTCATTTTAAATTATAGGACACTTACGCTTAGAGGTTTAAATTTGGATATTAATTTGAATATTTAACTATTTTTGTATGCTTGTTTTTATGTTGGGTGGTTATGGGCAGTGATTCTTTAAGGGTTGTGGAATCATTTAATTGTTCACTAATCCATTTTATTGTATCAGTTAAGAATTTGTATAAATAGACTGCTTGATGTTTGAAATGTTATTCCTCTGAAGGCATTAGCCAAGGTACCAGAACGCCATTAAATATTTGCAGTATTTCTGGCTCAGTTTACTTTTTTGTTTTTTTTGCATCACTTTTTTACATTGTTTTTGGGATGCCCTTAGAAGGAGCTGCTTTTCCTGAAATGTTACATACACAGATGTTCTGTAACGGATATTTATTAGTCAACTTAGTTAAAGAAAAGGAGGAAAAGTTGGCTAATTTTAACCCATGATCATCTGTTGACAATGATGTGTATGACAAGAGATTTGACGAACTGAAAAGATTTATGGTGAAGGAGGTGACCCTGTATTATGATACTCATCTCCTGGAGAAATATGTAAGTCTTTCCATCACTCAGAGGGGGCTGAGGGTTGATGAATTACCTGCCTTTGAGTTTTTGGAAGATGAGTCTGACTTGCTAGAAGAGTGGAAACAGATTGCTTTGCAGTGCATGTTGGGCTGGCTAAAAGTTTTTATTAAACGAAACACTAGAACACACGATAAAAGTCAGCAACAGATTGCCTCATTACAGGACACTTTATTGAAGGACACATCTCTTAATATTTTTTCTAGTAAAATGAAAGACATTAAGGGTGAACTGTCTATAATGGAAAATGAAGTGGTGGAGCATGAAAAGAAGCAGCTCACTCAACTGGGATCTGAATGATTTTAAAAACAGTTGTGTATTTTCTTGGAAAAGAAATCAGAGAAATGGTAGATCTCGGGTAAAAAATATGGAAGTGAGGTCATGGGGTGTACGTGTTTCTTCCATTTCATTAACTGAAACTGTTTCTTGTAAAAAAAAGTGTGTCTTTTGAGAGTGTGGATATGAACGGTATGAACGGACAGCCAGCAAAGCGTGTGGAAATTGAACAGCAATCGCAAGCAGGTTTTCAACAGAACAGAAGGCGTGGTTTAAATATCAGGTGAAGTAATTCCAACAGACTGTATGTAATAAAGCCTTTCATACAGGGACTGGCATTTTTGCCTCTGAAGTAAATGTCGCAGTTAATGTAAATGTTATAAACTTAAGTGATTTTCATGTGACATCTGTTATTGAGAACATTTTATTGAAAGGTATCAGGTTTGTTCCTACAAAGTTTCCTTCCCTAGCCGATGTATTGTTTGATGTGAAGCAGTGTTGCTGTAAGTTGCATTTACAGGTAATTTTTTCATATTCAGAAAGAACAGAAATGTATGTAAAGTGAAATTAGTTTAAATGACTCGGATGTATCTATTTATGACAGTGAGTTTTATAATTTTGATTGTCATTTGTGATGCATTTGATTTTGAAAATGATTTGAATGTTGCAAATGCGAATGGTGTTAATCGGATCAGTGAAGGTTTTTGCACTGGTTCTGCCTAACTTATCTAATTCCAGCAGTTTTAACCCTCCAAAGAATTCCTCTGTACTTAATTTTGAAAATGTCTTGTGTAAGAAAATTGAGCATGTGTATTTTAAATTCTTGAGAGTAGACAGAATGTACAACTTGGATAAACAGGAATGGCTAATTTTAAAACACCTGAGAAGTGGTAATGGAAATTATGCATTCTTACAAGCAGACAAGGGATGCAATTAGGTTATCATGTCTAAATCACAGTATCAAAAAATGGTATATGATTTGCTATCTAATGAGAACGATTATGAAAAATTGATTCGTAACCCCTTAACACGATTTAATGGTATGTTATTAGAGTTGTTAGAATGGGGTGAGAGGCTAGTTATTTGTTCTCGAAGGATGTTAAGAAGCTATATATAACATTTCCAAGGGGTCACACCTTTTATGCCCTTCCTAAAATACATAAAAATTTAACTGAACCTCTGGGAAAATCCATTGTTTCGAGTTGTGGTTCTTTTTTAGAGCATGTTGGGATTTTGTTCAATAGTCATTTGAAAAAATATTTAACAAAAATTCCTTCTCATATAAAATATACTGATGAGTTCTGTAGAATGGTGAAAGGTATGAAGTGGGAGGAGAACTTTTACTGGGCTACTGTTGATATTAAGTTTTTGTATACTAACATCAGGATTAGGTGGGGTCTGGAGGCAGTTGGGAGGCTGTTGGGTGAAGGACCACATACTACCTTTCTGGTACAATTACTGGAGATTGCATTGACACACAATTACTTCATTTTTAATAATGAGTTTTTTTTTTTTGTTTTTTTTTGCAGAGGAAATGTACAGCCATGGGGGCAGATTTTGCCCCCGCATATGCTATAATTTTCGTGTCCCATTTTGAAAATGTTTGTAATTATTCTGTTGACTTTTTTGTTAGATCTGTTGTTAGATATCAGCGTTACATTGATCTGATTTTTATCTGCAAGAGTGACATAAGTGAGTTTAAAGGATTTATAAGGATGTTGAGTAGCAACCCTTTTGAGTTAGAATTTACTTTCATTGTGAATAAACACTTTATCCAGTTTTTGCATATTGAATTGTACGTGGGCAGTGAAAGTAAGATTCAGTTTAAACCCTGTAGAAAGAACATGGCAGTTAATAATTTTTTACATGCCCCACATTTGCTGGAATTCCTGCCCGATGAGGAATTTAATTGGATTTTTGAACATACCTCAGAGAGACACTTGCTGGAACAGGAATTTATGCAAGTGAGGGAGAAGTTGTTACAGACAGGCTATTCAGAAGCCTGTATTGAGAAGGCAAATAAATAGAGTGAAACATGGTCAGAATGCTTTACCCACTATGGTTAGGAATGAATTTTATAAGCCAGTTAATGGTGAAAAGAGAAATGATGGGGAAAGATATTTTTGTTACTAAATTTTCCCCTTTTTCATCTGTTATGAAGAATTTGGTGGATAGTTTATGGCCTATTGTATGTTTTGATGATGATTTTGGAAGTTTATTCCCCAAGAAGGTCATGTTTTCCTGTGGGAGATATAGTAATTTAAAGCAAATACTTAATGTTAAGAACAAATGGGCAGTTTAGGATCGTACAGGGATGTATAAATATGGGAAATGTAAATTATGTGTGAGGGTAAAAAATATTTCTGGTTCTAAAATTAATGGTGAAAGGTATATAGCTAATGAAAAGTTTGATTGTCGCTCTTGCAGGTTAGTTTACATAGTGGGGTGTGGATGCTCACCCTCTAAATGGTACATTGGCCAGACCAAGCGAGTGGTTATAGTTCGTACTTTGAAACATTTAGGGGATGTTAGAAATAAGCAGTTAGATAGTCCTATTGCATATCATTTTTATAAGGTACATGGGGGACATGAAGATACTTTATTTGTTAATGTGTTGGCTAAACCTCAGTTTGGGGGTGGGAGCAACTTTCCACATAAGTTATTGAGTTGGAAAGCAGAGTCATTTTAAATTATAGGACACTTGCACCTAAAGGTTTAAATTTGGATATTAATTTGAATATTTAACTATTTTTATATGCATGTTCTTTTATGCTGGATCGTTATGGGTAGTGGTTCTTTAATGGTTGTGGAACCATTTAATTGTTCACTAATCCACTTTATTTTATTAATTAAGAATTTGTATAAGTAGACTGTGTGGTGTTTGAAATGTTATTCCTCTGAAGGCATTGAGCCGAGACACCAGAACGACATTAAATCTTTGCAGTATTTGTGGATCCGTTTGCTTTTTTTTTCCTAGTGTAGATTTCCCAGTTGATGGTGGGATAATTAAAATCCCACCAACCAGTGGGTTTGGTAAAATTTGGATTGTCTCCAGTTTAGTCAAGTAGTCTTTGTGGGTGTCATGACCCATGGAAGGGGGATCTATAACTGGGTATGACTTGAATTGGGGGTCTTACCCACTGTGATCTGGAGTAACTCCATGGAGTTGTCCAGTTTAACTAGGCGGGAGGTGAATTTATCTCTAATATAGATTGAAACACCGCCTCCTTTTGTTTTCACATGTTCATTTTGCAGTCTAAAGGTGTGGAAGGCATTGTAGCCTTGGAAGGCCGGGGTGTTTTCCGAGGCCTTGAACCAGATTTCTATGACTGCACAGACATCTACATCTTCTAGTGATAGAAGTGCTTCCAGGGAGTGCAGTTTTTGGTTTAAGCTCCTAGCGTTTAGCAGCACGACCCTTAATTTCTTGTGATTGTTTAATTTCATGTTGGTAATGTTGCTTTCAAGACCCTGCCTAAAAAAGGCACTATGGGAGAGGCAAAAGCCTTTTCCAGCAGCTGAAATCCTAAAGGTGACAGGTACAAACCATCTCTGGCAAAGCAACGAGGTTGGTCTACCTTGGCTTCCCAGGCTGACAGGAACTAGATCCCCTTTTAATGACACCAAAAACAAAGCCAGTTATTGAAATCAATAATTTTTTCTTTATACTATGGAATCATTCTAGGCGAGTGTATTATGCTGCTCAAGGCTAGGGACATACCTGCCTGTGACGCATACTCAGAGAGCTCAACCTTGTCTGTCTTCATATAATCCAGTAAGTTATGTCTCAGGTCATTCAAACCAACATGAAGTATGACAGAGTCATAACAGTACTTGTTGCTGAGAGACCTGAGTGCATGTCTGATCTGACAAATCCTGGCACCGGACAGGTAGCTGACTGTGACTTTCTTCTTGTCCAACCTGGTTAGTGGGTTATCCGTGTGTCTCACTATTGAGTCTCCAGTGAGATGAAAATTTGTTATTTAAGTGTTACACCTTACTGGCTTGATGGGTGAGATATTGGTATTGCTAAGTGTCATAGGTACTGTGGGGACCTTGTTAGTTATCGCAGTCTTGTGTTTTGGAAGTCTCTGGTGCTTTGGTAAGTTTTTCAAGAGAACCTCTGCATATGTGGTTTTACTTGTTTGATGCATACTATGTGTAAGAGTAGTGGTAGTTATGAGCATATGTAGTAGTGGGTGAGTTGACAACCTTCTCCGTGTTACTGTTTTGAGTGAGGGAGAGAGCATAGATTCTAGCTTCTTGGTGTAACTGCATCTCTCACACTCTGTACTAGAGTGTGTTATTAGTAGAGGGTTGTCTGTGTACATGAGGCAATTGCTACACTACCTCAAGAAACCCAAGTCAGCAAGGTTGGCAGAAGAAACAAGGGTAGTCCAACTGCCCATAATGCTAGGTTGAAGATTGTTGTTACTAGGGGTGACTATTCAGAATCGATTATAGAGGAGCTGAATGGATAGATATTTCTGCTTGGGTTTTAGAGAAAATTTGCTGAATTTAACTGTCTGACTTTGTGCTCCACAGTGCGTGGTGCGGCGCAATGCACAAACAAGCAGAAACCTGCTCAAATGTAGGGCCTAAATTCCAGAAGCTAAAAACTTGGAAAAAAAACTTTTTAAAGATTCAAAAGGACCAATGAAGATGCTTATTCCGAGCCCCTCCCTTTACCAGACAAGTCCCTCACAAAAGTGTGATAGATCCTGGTCTGTTCTGATACTGTGCATTGCTTTTATCACATCTATCTTTCAAAGTATTTTTGTTGACCTCGTCACTCTTACGTCTAACAGTGACATTCCTTGTCTTAATGCTTTATAGTTTTCTCTATTTGACGCTTTCATAATGGCATTCGAATTCTTCCCTTCCTTTCCCTTATTGTCCTGTGTTTTTATGTTAAGACCTTTTTTAATTTAGTTGCACATTAATGTATCCTATTTAATTCTGTTATATCACACAAATTTCTGTTAATAGTCTTGATTACTGCGTTCATTTGTTTTATCAGACTCACTCTGAGTTGGTAAAACAGAATTTATGTTTCATAAATGCATATACCAGCGTAATAATTATCACAAAAGGAATATTAATTCCATCTATAGGCCCATTTCAATCTTCCCAGACCACAGTTTCAAATTTAGTGTTATCGAAAAGGTGTAAGTTGACCCCGGGAGAGGTTTCTTGAAAGAAAATTGGAGCTACTGGAAATAAACAGATCAAATTACAGGCAGATGTTCTTCCAGGTGTGAGTTGCACTATTTCCTTAGGAATTACTTAAAATTGAGATAATTGAATATTTATTGTCTTGGATGCAGTCAATCATATGTTTTTGGTACAGATTGAAGTATATTTTTTTTACAGAATGTAATTAACTTGCTAATTACATTTTGCATTATGTAACATGAGTTTGACTGTGGTTGGCTGGTTCTACCATAGGATTTTTAGATGAATGCTTATTAGTATGTGTTTTCATTAATAATTTGTTCTAAAGAGTTTTTGAAGTAATAAAGTTGAAAAGTGCCCAACATGCTTTTTTTACTGATTCGCTGAATTCTTTGTGGAGGATTGTTTGGTTCAGAGTATGCTTGAGTAGAGTAAGACATGTACTTTTGCTTTATGTTTAGAGGAAGATTATTCCAGAGAACTGGTACTCTATGAAGCATCTATCCCCTCCAGCATGTTTTATTTAAGTTAAAAAAAGAAATTAAAATCTCTTGAACGGGTATTTCTGCTACTGTTGGACTTTTGGTGTGTGCAGTATGTCTGACAGGATATGGTCAGAAGAGGCTTTGTAAGTGAGGCAGAGATTACTCCTTAGTAAGCTATTTGACAATGAGAAGAGGGACAAGGCTTTGAGATGGTCAGTGTAGCTTTTGTGATTTAGGCCCTTTATTTTTCTCGGTGAGACAATGTTGTGGTCATTCATGTTTTCAACAGCAAAAACAAAAACTGCAGGAGCTGGAAACACTGAGCAGATCTTCAGTGGTTTATTCACAAAGTACAGTAAGTACACAAAGCTTTCAGGGCCAATACCCTTCTTCAGTGTGTAAGTAGCAACTAATGCAATCACAGCTCCATTAATACAAATTCAAACTAAAATCATGTCACACAGCCATAATCAAAAAAACAGAATCAATAATTTAAGTACAACAAAAAACATATAAAAATACTATAAAACATTGGATACAGAGTAGAAAATTCCTAACAAAGAACATTAAAATTACTCAGAATATATTATCTACATAGAGGCATTTGTTTTCTCTTTAAAACTAGTTTAAGGCTAACAGCTGTGTTTATGCCTGGTGCAGAATCTGCTTGTAGTCATATAATCCATTTATACTCACAAATTTCCAACTTATTATTTAAATCACCACCCCTCCTATTTCTTTGCATACTGAAGTAAACTCATGATCCATTCCTTTTTCTCTCACATGTTTAGTGAGTGCATTCATATTGATTTTCCTATATATCTCAGATTTATGCTCTATAATCCATCCTTTCAATTTCTGTGTACATTTTCCAGTGTAAAATGTAGGAGATTTCACGCATGTTGCCAAATAGACAATATTAGACATGTTACACGTGGCAAAACATTTAAATGTGTACTTTTTCTTTGTTATTGGGTGTATGAATTCATTACTTCTCACAATATCATATATTTACAACATACACAACTATAGCAAGGAAATATACCTGACCTTAATGTTTGTCTGGGACTGATATATCTCATATCTTTATAACAGAGACGCTGTTTTAAGTTGGAGCAATTCTTATAAGCACAGTTGGGTTTATCCCCTATAAGCTGTTTAATTTCTGGCATTGTTCCTAGTATGCCCCAATTCCTTGATATAACTGCCTTCATCCTATATTTCTTCCTATTATATCTAGTGAAATAACTTAGAAGTTCTTGTTTATTGTGTTGAGTAGAATTCTGTACACCTATATTCTTCTCTCTGAAATATGGTTTAGCCCTATCTTGTCTTTCATTCATAATGTCATATTTCAACTGATCATGTAAAGCACCAGCATATTCCCGCTCCTTGAACTCATCTATCATACTAGCCATCTGGTTAAGACATTTTATTTAATTTCACTGGTATTAAGTCGAGTAACTCTCAAAAGCTGGCTCTTGGCTATACCTTCCAATGTGTGAACAGCATGCATTCTTTTTCTGTGTGTGTATCTGTTTGCCTGAACTTCTTTTCTAAAAATTGAGGTAGTGATATTATTAACGTGTTTTAACTTAATGTCTAGGAAGTTGATCTCTTTAAATGAATATTCATATTTAAATTTCAAGAAACTAGTTGTACCATTCAGATATTTGACGAATAATGGTAGGTGAGAATCTTTGGCTTCTCAAACCAAAAAAACATAATCCACAAGACGCTTACAAAATGATACATTATTGCTAAGAGGAAATGTTTTAAAAACATATTGTTATTTGTCTTTTTCCTGTTCTTGCAAAATGAACATGTTATTTGTTGGGATATGCCTATCAAAGATGGGCCTCCTCTGTGAACAAAATGCAGCATTGCTTATGAACCTGAATAATATCTGATGTTATGTGATCCTATCTCGCCTACATTCAATACTGATGGGCTCGGAGCCGATCCCTCGGCTCCGACTCGGCACACTATGCTATAGAGCGAGGCCTCTTATTGGCTGAGCTAATTCTTATCCCAGGATGCACCACCACTAATCCCCCAGATCTCGTTTGCCGCTTACAAGCTAAGACATGGTCTCAACTTGGCTGGGCTAAGTACTGTTTTATTCAGACTTTTCCTGTCAGGAATTTGCTTATTTTGAACCCAAAAGCTGTTTTAACAGCCACTGTTGTGATACGAGTGCGTTTGAATATATTTGTTGAGGAATTTGTGCTTTTTCGTTAAGGGAAGGTTTCCTGTTTAAGTTAGAGGGGCCTTCCCCTATTTGCTATTTCTAGTGTGTTATTTGTGTGTCAAGTACCCGCTTAAGTTAGAGGGTCTTGACCCTCCTTTTCTGTGTGTTGTGCAACTGTATTATTGTTTAAAAAAAAAAAAAAAAAAAACTTTATATTTTGAACTTTAAACTGCTAGTTTTTTGTCTATTATTGATATTACTAGTTTAGACATGTCCAAAGAGCATAGACCCTCTGGGTTTAAAAAGTGCGCGAGGTGTGGTTATAAGATGTCCATAATGGACGACCACTCCTCGTGCGTTTATTGTTTAGGCGCCATGCACCTACAAGAGTCATGTAGCGTGTGTCACGCCTTTTCATCAAGAGTCCTCCAGGAGAGGAAGAACAAATTAATTCTAAAAGGCTTGATTAAGCCATCCTTCAAGGAGGCTTTATCTTCTTCTTCCTCTCCTTCAAAAAAGAAAACAGCGTTGGCTCCGACCAGTCTGTCGGAACCAACTGCCAAAAAACCTAGGCAGGCTTCTCCATCGGCTCCACGGACTTCGACCCCTCTGGATGTTCTTCATCTCACATTGCTGCAGTCCTTACACTTGGGGGTAGTCCGCTGTCCTCGGTCGGCCCGAATATCAAAGTATAAGGCTGACGTCGGTCAAGGCGCATTAGACTGACATCAGGACGTCAGGGTACAAATGCGCATGACCGACGTCATATCCTCAGTCTTTTTTGCCGCATGGTCCGATGCAGAAGCAGCGTTGCAAGTGCCGGTTGGCGTTCTGAAATTTTGGTCGGAGTTTCAGACCGAGTCAAAGTTGGCTAAGTACCCGTTGGGAATATTTTAGTTTTTTTCTTGCCTCAGTGGTTTACCGGATGTCAGAAAAAGTGAATAACTGTATTTCTTGTGGGAAACAGATACCGCATAGAGATTATCATACTTTGTGTATTCCTTGTTTAGGGCCTGAGCACGACGTTGTGGGGTGTCGCTTTTGTGCTAGATTCAATAAGCGCACTATTAAGAGAAGGTTAGATTGTGCCAGGTTAGTCTTCGGGAAGCGGTGCAATTATAATATGCCGTCGGATGCTCCGAGGCCCGCTTCTTCGAAGAATCGCAAGGACAAAGCAGCTAAGCCTAGGCAAGAAGAACCGTCCGTTCCGGACGCCGGTTCTTTAGAGGTGTCGGTGGAGCCGGGGGTTCCGCCGGAGGTTTCTCTGGAGTCCCAGGGGGAGACTTTGTTATTGCAGGATGTGGCCTCTCAGGAGGCAGGTCAGGCTGAAGGGGCCTCTCAGGTTACTGTACTCCCTTCCCTTCCTAGGGTGGTTAGGCCCTCTCCTTCTGTTGCCAAGGCTTCTCCCAGAGGCAGGCCAGGTTTAGCTTCAGTTGGTGTCACCCCTAGTTCTTCAGGTTCTGTGCCCAAGAAGCATATGCTTAAAATGGCAGAAGATTTGATTACTTTGATTAGAGGTTATTTACACCTATCTGATAAGAGACCTAGGGTGGAACCTGAGTTGGGGAGTTTTGAGCAGGCTTGGATGTTTCAGAGTCTTCGGCTGAAGACTTGCAGGAGTATTCTCCTTATTCTGATTCTGATGTGGATGATTCTACTCCTTCTGCTTCTCCTCCTGAAGATTTTTCTTTTCAGAGACTCTTCATTCCATGAGGGAGCATTTTAAGTGGGAAGGTCAGGACTTCTCTGATTCCAGGAAAAGGCTTAGGGAATTTTGTTTTACCCCAGCATAGGCCTTCGGCTATACCTCCTGTTCTGGATGTTGTGGAAGATGTGTTTGCAGAGGCTTCTCTTAATCCTGATTCTTTGCCTCCTGCTCCTGTTAAGCCGGATAGGTATTACAGGGTGCCTGAAGCTCATAAGTATCTTTTTAAGAGTCCTAGGGCGGACCCAGAAACTGTTAGTCAGGGGCCTAAGGGTGTTAAGGCTTCTGTTGTTAAAAATCCGGTTCCTCCAGATAAAGAGGCCAGGGCTTTGGATAGATGGGGAAAGAAAGTCTATACTTCTTCCACCCTAGCTATGAGTGCTTTGAATTGCCAGTTTCACATGTTGAAATACCAAAACTATCTACTTTCTCAATTGAAGTCTAAGGTAGATGCTCTGGCGGAAGGTATTGAGTGTAAAGAGTTACAAGATTTAGTACATGTTTCTGAACAGGTGGGTAAGCATTCTTTGCAATGTGGTTTTGATGCTGTACAGGCCTCATCTAGGGTGGCTGCCACTGGGTCAGTTCTTCGCAGGCACGCCTGGCTGAGGGATCAGAATTTGTCTGACCATGTTAAGTCAAGGATTTTGGATGCTCCTTTACAATCTGATGTGTTGTTTGGTTCACCTGTTGAGGCAGTCTTAAAGAAAATGGAAGACAAGGCTAAGTCTATGCAGACTGTTAAAGATTTTTTGCAGGTTCAGCCTCCGAAGTTTAGTAGAAATTGGCCTACCAAGGGGTGGACGTATCCTTCTTATGATTCCCAGTCTAGAGGTAGATCTAGACGTGGTAGGGGCAGAGCTCAGGGCTCTTTCAGGCCTAGAACAGGGAGTTCACCTGCACAGCCTTCGGGGGAGGGCAGGGGTCAGTCCTTTCGTAAACAGACCCAATGACCTACCTTTTCAGCTGCCAGAGCCTTCTCGTCTGGCAGCACCTTTGGGAGGAAGATTGGCACTTTTCAAGGAAAATTGGAGTTTAATTACCCAGGACAGATGGGTATTGGATATCATACACCAAGGTTACAGGTTTTATTTCCATACCTTGCCTCCTTTCAAAGGCATGCCAGACGTTCCTCCTCAACAAAGAATAGAGGCTCACAAACAAATTTCTCTGTTACTTCAAATAGGGGCCATACAGCCAGTCCCTATGCCAGAAGTGGGCCTAGGATTTTATTCTCGCCTGTTCCTAGTACCAAAGAAGGGGAACACGTGGAGACCAATTTTGGATTTATCTATCCACAACACTTATCTGGACATTCCCAAGTTCAAAATGTTGACGTTACAACAGCTTTTACCTCTGCTGGGCAAAGATCATTGGATGGTAACTTTGGATCTCAAGGAGGCTTACCTTCATGTTCCTATCAGACTGAGTTGCAGAAAGTATCTGCGTTTTCGGGCTGGGACTTCTCATTATCAGTTCTCTGCATTGCCCTTTGGCTTATCTACTGCGCCCAGAGTGTTCATGAAAGTTCTGGCTCCAGTGATAGCTTTCTTCAGGCTAAAAGGAATACAGATCTATCCTTATTTGGACGATTGCCTGATTCTGGCTCAAGGAAGGGACGAGCTTCTTCATCATTTGGAATATGTGATAGCAGTGCTAAGATGCCTGGGGTATTCTGTGAACGAAATAAAGTCCAGTCTAGTACCCTCTCAGGACATGTGCTTTCTGGGTGTAAGACTGAATACAGCATCCCAGATGGCCTATTTGACCCCGGACAAACAAAAGAATCTTTCCCTTTACTTTCATCAATTGTCTCATCAGTCCAGGCTGACTGCAAGGACAGTCCTTCAAGCCTTGGGGTTCATGGCATCTTGTATTCTGTTGCTTCCCAATGCCAAACTGCATATGAGGAAGCTACAATGGTATCTCAAAAACGTATGGACACAGCACTGCCAGGATCTGGACACTGTCATTCAAATAATACCTTGCATTCAAAAGGAGTTTTTATGGTGGGCTCAGGAATGTCACCTAAACAAGGGACTCTCTGTGACCCGGCCAGAGGCGAGTCAGATTCTAACGACAGATGCCTCAGACAAAGCTTGGGGAGCTCATCTAAATGGAAAGTGGATACAAGACAAGTGGCCTGCCAAACTACAACATCTACATATCATCTTGAAGGAGATGTTAGCAGTCCAGTTTGCATTAATAGCTTTCAAGGATTTACTTCTTCCAGGGCAGGTGTTGATTCTAACAGACAACACAACTGTCATGTGGTACATCAACAAGCAAGGGGGAACACATTCTTATCCTCTATGCAGGCAAGCAATGATTTTGTGGGAGACTGCTCTCAGTTTACAGCTACATCTTCAGGCAAGGTTTCTGCCGGGAGCACAGAACTCCTTAGCAGATGTGTTGAGCAGAAGAATTATGGATCCCCACGAGTGGAAATTGGATCCTCATGTATTTCAGAAATTGACAGTGTCATGGGGAACTCCAGACATAGATCTGTTCGCTTCTCCACTAAACCACCAGCTGCCAAAGTTTTGCACGAAAAGGTTTCATCCCACAGCTTGGAAAGTGGATGCTCTTTCTTTCAATTGGAGCAATCTTCATGTGTATGCCTTTCCACCTCTGCCTCTCCTCCCAAAGGTACTTCTAAAGGTCAGACAGGACAAGCCAAGGATGATTTTAATAGCTCCAGATTGGCCTCGACAGCACTGGTACCCATTACTGAGAAGTCTGGTACGGAGCCTCCATGGCCTTTGCCTTGATTCCACACCTGTTGTCTCAGGAGGACAGTCATTTACTCAATGTCAAGCTTCACTCTCTTCACCTAACAGCCTGGCATATTCTGTTTTGAACCATAGAAGGTCTCAACTTTCACAGCAAGTTTTGAATGTTATTTTGGAAGCTAGAAGGCCTAGTACAAGGAAAGTGTACGCAGATAAATGGAAGAGATTTTTATTTTGGAGTGCAGCAAAGGATTTTGATGTTTCTGAGCCTAATTTAAGTATGGCTCTTCAATATCTTACTGAGTTACTGGACAAAGGTTTGTCCTTCTCTTCTATTAAGGTTCATGCTGCAGCAATTTCGGCTCACTATGATTGTGACCCACCATTGTTTTCTCATCCTTTGTTCAAGCAATTTCTTAGAGGGGCAAAGAATATAAGACCCCCACGTAGAGCTCCTACTCCTGCTTGGGATCTCAATTTTGTGTTGGAGAAACTCACTCTACAACCTTTTGAGCCTGCAGCTACTACCGAGTTGAAATATTTATCATGGAAGACTGCTTTTTTGTTGGCCATTACCTCTGCAAGAAGGGTTTCTGAATTGCAGGCCCTTATGGCGGTTGAGCCTTTCTTAATTTTCCATAAGGATAGGGTATCTTTGCGTACTAATCCTTCCTTTATGCCTAAAGTGGTTTCTAGTGTGGCTTTAAACCAGACTATTCATTTGCCTACTTTTTATGCAAATCCCCAAAATAAAGGGGAGAAGATTTTGCACACTTTAGATGTACACAGGCAGCTGCGATATTATTTGAGCAGAACTAAAGGGTTCAGGCAATCTCAGCAGTTATTTGTTTCTTTTGCTTTGAGTTCTCAGGGCAAGCCTGTGTCAAAACAAACTATTTCTAAGTGGATTGGGTTTTGCATTGCTTTCTGTTATTCCCATCATGGCAAGGAGATTCCAGCTGGGATTAGGCCTCATTCCACTAGGGCTACTGCCACTTGACAGCTTTTTAAGGGGTGGCAACTAAAGATATTTTGGAGGCAGCTACTTGGAGTTCAGTGCATACTTTCTCTAAGCATTATCACCTTCCACTTTACTCTAAATCTAGGGCTGGTTTTGCCACTGCTATTTTACAGGGCATTTTGGCAGCTCCTGCTTCTTTATAGTTTTGCCATCCTCCCTTCCCTCTGCTTTGGGATTCTACCCAAGTGTAAGGACTGCAGCAATGTGAGATGAAGAACATAGTACAGTTTTGTACCTACCATAAATGTAGATGTTCGAAGATCCACATTGCTGCAGTCCAATTTACCCTCCCTCCTTCCCCTCTGTAGTTAGAGGCGGTTGTGTGGTTTGGGTTGTATATATTGTGTATATTGTATATATGGTACATATTATTAGTGCAAGGTTGGTTGGTTGGTTGTTTGCTGTCTTTTGGTTTTGACCTTTCTTTTAGGGTCTTCTGACATCTGGGGCAAGAAAAGACTGAGGATACGACGTCGGTCATGCGCATTTGTACCCTGACGTCCTGATGTCAGTCTAATGCGCCTTGACCGACGTCAGCCTTATACTTTGATATTCGGGCCGACCGAGGACAGCGGACTACCCCCAAGTGTAAGGACTGCAGCAATGTGGATCTTCGAACATCTACATTTATGGTAGGTACAAAACTGTACTTTTCGGAGCCGAGGACTGGGGCATCGAGAGGCGGGTCACCTTCATCGGCTCCACTGATATTGGAGCCGATAAGGGTTGCCGGCTCAGATTCTTCCCCTTCGGCGCCGAAGTCCTCATCGGCACCGAGGGGAATTGTTTTGAAATCTCCCTCGGAACCGATAGTAATAGAATCAATTCGGAGCCGGTCCCCTAGTCCTATGGAGCCGATGGAGACATCGGTTCGGACCCGATCGGTGTCATCTAGATCCTCCAGGATGTCTGATTCGGACATCGACAGGGTGCTCCTATGACTCTTCCAGTCTCCGGTTTTTCAAAAGTTAGTTTCGGCTCCAGCCCATTCGGCTTCGGAGCCGATGGTCCACCCTGCTACCTTGGTTCCTCCTCCAACAGCCTCGGCACCGTTGGAGCCGGTGCTGGTGGAACCGATGGAGGTTTTAGGGTCGGGCCCGACCCTTACTCCAACTCCGGCTCTTGAGTTGGAGTTCAGTACGCGGACTTCTTCTGTCGGCCCCGGGGGGGGACGCTTCGTGACTGATGTTTTCGGTCCCAAGCCTTCCTCTCGGTGCGTCGGCTGTGGGAGTGCCGTCTACCGTCGTGGCCACGGAGGTGGGACCCTCCCAGGATTCTGGTGGTCCCGCCTTCAGGGCTATGAGGAGTGCGTTAGCCAAGTCATCTTTGGATACCTCCACGGTCTCCCCAGCTCCTTCCCTGCATACCGAGACTGGGTCTTTGGCAGTCCCCCTGTCCTTAGACAGCAGAGCCCCGGGGCCTGAGGTTACCCCCACTGGGGTTTCCCCCCCTCCTGGAGGTCCTTCCGAAGCTTCTTCGGAAGAACCCCCCAGGAAAAGATCGTGCAAGAGGAAGCACGTTGACTCCCCTGATGAGTCTCTTACATCGGACACTGATCTTGATGATGCAGAGGGGTCCCCTAAGTCGTCCTCAGATGATGTCTCCTTTGCAGACATCCTGGAACCCCTTAAACAACGAGGCGGCTGGCAATCCAAACCCCCTTCTGCTGATGAGTCGGTGTTCCTTAAGACCTTCGGGACTCAGCCCTCCGCCTCCTGGGTGTCTCCGCCCTTCGATGAGCTCTTGGACTTGATCTGTTGAAGGGCGTGGGAACACCCACACTCTGTGGAACCGGTGCCTGCTTGTCCTAATAAATTCCTCTCAGCACCCCCGGAAAAAGAGTTCCTGACTAAAGGTGTGGCTGTAGATGCCTTGGTGGTGGCATCTGCTACCCAGCAAGATGTAGCAGAGGCTTCGACGTCCGTCCATCCTCCTAATAAGGAGTCTAGGAGCATGGATCAGTACGGTAAGCGCACCCTAAGTTCAGCGGCCTTTACATTAAGGTCCTTGAACTATCTCACGCACTTTACCAGATTTCAGAGGGATCTGATTAAAGAACTTTCCGATACCCTCTTGGGTAACCTGCCTGAGGAGTTGGCCCAGACAGTTGGCTCTCAGCTGGCTACACTGTCGTCCATTTCAAACTCGTCCATGGGGCTCATTTCTTATGCGGCCGAAGGGGCGAGTAGAGCGGCGGGTACAGGCATTGCTCTACGGAGACAAGCCTGGCTCCGCCTGTGTCATTTTGCGGAGGCCTTTAAATCTTCCTTTGCCGACGCCCCCTTTGATGGGTCCTCCTTGTTTGGACCCAAGGTAAAGGACACATTGACCCGCTGCGAGCAGGAATGTAAGACTCTGACTGCTGTAGGGGCACAATTTTCCACTCCCTTTCGGCCTTACCCCAAGGCTAAAAGAGGAGGGAAAATGTGGTTCCGTAGATCTCAGAAGTCTTACCCCTCACAGCAGGATGATCCCCCTTCCAGAGGCAGGGGAGGGGGAAATTCTTCTGGAAGACGCTGTCCCAGAGGCGGCAGAGGCCCTCGCAACACTGGAGACCGTGAGTCCTTTCGTGGCTCTTCAGCCTTTCACAGTCCCTGAGGGATTGCCTGACTGTGCAGCTCCGGAGCCAGTTGGGGGTCGTTTTTCGAAGCACCTAAAAGCCTAGGAAGGTATCACTCAGGACCGATGGGTGCTTCGAATTATCGCCGGAGGTTACACCATCCCTTTCTCTCACTCTCCACCTCAGTCCAAAAAAATCCCGGACCCGCCACCCAGTCAACGGGGAAACTGCAGCCTCAGAAGTTTCAAAACTGCTGCAAAAAGGAGTCATCCAACCAGTCCCCGCAGACCAGATCGGATTAGGGACTTACTCAAGATTCTTTTTGGTGCCAAAAAAGACCGGGGACTTGAGACCCATTTTGGACCTCAGCATTCTAAACCATTCAGTCAGAAAGTCCAAGTTCCGAATGGTCACCCTACAAACCATTCTCCCATTGATGGAGAAAGGTGTTTGGATGTGCTCCATAGATCTCAAGGACGCTTATTACCATATCATGGTACATCAAGCGTCCAGGAGACATCTGCGCTTCAGCCTAGGAGGCAGTAATTTTCAGTTCCGCGCGCTGCCCAGGGTGTTCACCAAGTGTTTGGCGGTCGTGACTGCTCACCTGAGAAGTCTAGGATTTCAGGTGTTTCCGTATCTAGACGACTGGCTCCTAACTGCCACCTCCAAGCATCTACTATTGCGGTGCCTACAAGCCACTATATCACTGGGCAATTCCCTTGGAATCACCTTCAATTGGCCAAAGTCTGTGTTGCTGCCATCTCAACGCATAAGATTCATAGGGGTAGAGATAGACTCAAATCGAATGCGGGTCTATCTACCTACAGACAGGATACAAACCATACAGGCTCATGTTCGAGCCTTGCTTCCCAGATCCAAAGCCCCAGCCAGAATGGTCCTGCAACTATTGGGATCCATGTCCGCCACGGTTCTTCTAGTTCCCCTGGCAAGGTTGCACATGAGTATTCTCCAGTGGCTTCTTTCAGCTCAGTGGTCCTTTCAGGAACTCCCTCTCAGTCACCTCATATGGATCACGGAAACCTGCAAACGGGACCTTCGCTGGTGGCTAGTGCCCTCCAATTTGGATCAGGGACGACCCTTTGTTCCACCTCCTCCTGCGGCCACTTTGACCACGGACGCCTCCCAGATGGGGTGGGGGGGCATTCCCTGGGCAGGTCAGTCCAAGGCAAATGGCACCCAGAAGAGACCCTACTTCATATCAACATCCTAGAAATGAGGGCGGTGCTTCTGTCCCTTCAAGCCCTTCACGATTACCTCTCTCAGGGCGTGATTGCCGTTCACTCAGACAACATAGCAGTTGTCTGGTACTTGAACAAACAAGGAGGGACAAGATCCTATCCTCTTTGCAGAGAGGCCATGAGGGTTTGGAAATGGGCAGTGTCGACCAAACGCTTTCTAGTGGCTACTCATATCCCGGGCAAGTCCAATGTGATAGCCGACAGACTGAGCAGAACCATCCTCTCTCCTCTCGAATGGTCTCTGAACATCACAGTTGCAAATCAAATTTTCAGCAAATGGGGAGTTCCGTGTTGCGACCTCTTCGTGACTCCTCTAAATGTGAAGTGCAAAAAGTTCTTCTCCCTCACCCCAGCTCTGGGGAAGAGCCCCATGGACGCACTAGCCCGTCCTTGGCCCACCGGCTTGCTTTATGCCTTCCCTCCAGTTCCTCTCCTTCCCAGAGTGATCCGAAAGGCATCTCTCTTGGGGAGCAAAATGATCTTAGTTGCTCCTTACTGGCCTCGTCAAGTATGGTTCCCCTATCTTCGGAAGTATGCTCTGGAAGGTCTATGGTTCCTGGATCAGATCCCAGACCTTTTGGTTCATCAGTCGGGTCTATTCCACCAGTCCCTACACACCTTAAAATTGACGGCTTGGCTCCTCCTCTTCCGACTATAGTCAGAAGTCATACATTGGATCCAGAAGTTGTACACATTTTATCTTTGGCCCACAAGTCTGCTACAAAGAAATTGTATTCTAGCAAATGGAAAAGGTTTGCTATTTGGGCTCAACTCCGGGGCCTGGATCCCATCACTATTCCTGTATCAGAAGTACTAAAATTTTTAACTTCTCTTTTCAATCAAGGCTCTTCAGTCTCTACCATCAAGGTTCATTTGGCAGCTATTTCCAATTTTCACGAATCTATAAACCCACTTTTAATGAGCAACAGATTGTGTAAGACCTTCTTGAAAGGTGCTGCGCTTTTAAGACCTCCGATTTCTCATCCTGCTCCTCCATGGGATCTCGATGTGGTGCTGCGCGCCTTAACTTCCTTCCCCTTCGAACCGGCAGCGACATGTGATTTAAAATTTTTATCGTGGAAGACTGCCTTTCTGGTGGCGATTACTTCTGCCAGAAGGGTTTCAGAGCTTCAAGCTTTGTCTGTAAAACCTCCGTACTTGGTTTTTCACAAAGACAGAGTATCTCTCAGGCCAAATCCTTCCTTTCTCCCTAAAGTTTGTTCCAGTTTCTGCCTACAACAATCATTAGAACTTCCAGTCTTCTTTCCGAAGTATTCTAACAAAGCAGAATTCATATTCCACACATTAGATGTGCACAGGCAGTTGCGTTTTTATTTAGATAGGACCAAACAAACAAGGAAAACAGATCAGTTGTTTGTATCCTTTGCAGACAATAAATTGGGCAAAGCTGTCACAAAGGTCACTATTGCCAAATGGATCAGGGACTGTATTACTCAAGCTTATTCTTATTCTAACAAAGAGCTTACTGCCCCTGTCAAAGCTCATTCTACAAGGGCTATGGCTACTTCGATAGCATTTCATTCTAAGCTTGCCATTAGTGACATTTGTGCTGCGGCTACATGGTCTTCCCCGCACACTTTCATTTCCCACTACAAATTGGATGTGGCATCTAGAGGACGAGCTTCATTTGGTTCCACAGTGCTCAGGAATGTTTTCCAATGAGCCACCCAGGATTTTAGGTGCTAGGGACGCTGTCCCATCAGTATTGAATGTAGGCGAGATAGGATCACATAACATCTTTTAGTTATGTACTTACCATAACTTTAGATGTTTGGGATCCATCTCGCCTACATTCTAATAACCACCCTCCTTCCCCCTTCCTTGGAGATCAGAGGATATCAGAAGGTCCGAATCCTGTTGTTTCATCTTGAAACATCTAACAATGTTATATAAACAAGTTGTGCATGTGTGCATGAATGCGGACAAACAAGATCTGGGGGATTAGTGGTGGTGCATCCTGGGATAAGAATTAGCTCAGCCAATAAGAGGCCTCGCTCTATAGCATAGCGTGCCGCGTCGGAGCCGAGGGATCGGCTCCGAGCCCATCAGTATTGAATGTAGGCGAGATGGATCCCAAACATCTAAAGTTATGGTAAGTACATAACTAAAAGTTTTCTGCATTTCAGAATAAAGAGATTTGGTTATAGCTCAGTGAAGCCTGGGATAAGGACGCACAGCCGAGTAAGAGTTAATTTACTGGGGCAAGCTGCATGTCCTGGAAAATTTGAGCTACCGTTGTTGAATTGAACATTCTGTACTTCTTGAACATTCTGTACTAGCTGTGGGTTTGAGGTAATTTGTGATAAACATGTTTATCCTATATGTTTTTCATAGCCAACTGTCAACGGTCAGAAATGTAACAAAAAGTTATTTTGCTTGCAGTATAAATGTTGATGTCAGTAAACAAGTTGACCAGATTCAGAGGAGATCAGATTAGTCCAGACCGGACATCTTGGCCAACAAGCTGTGTAATCTAGTTAGCTGCTAATAAAGGAAAATTCATCGCCTGAGGCAGATGCGACTCGTTTGAATTTTTTCTTCTGACAATTATGTTCAAACATTTCTGGATATTTATAGACAAACTGTTCTTACCATCATCCTATAGTAGTATTAGCATAGGTATTGGCTGTGAAGATCTGCTCAGCATTTCCGGCTTCTGGATTTTTTGTTCTTGCTGTTGGATTCCTTACTTCTCCAGTACTGGTTTACCTTATTGTTGGTCCTGTTTGTTGTTGTTGTCATCATTCAAGTTTTGTTAAGTGTTATCAAGTACACCTGAATGTGGGATGGTATAGAATGCTTTTGTGAGGTCAAATATACAGTGTATAAATATTTTCCCATATCCATTGCTTCTGAATTTTTTTCATAGAAGGCATCCAGATTAAGTAGACAGGATCTGCCCTTGACAAAACCGAAGTAACTCTGGTTTAAAGTTTGTATGTTGCCTGTGTCCTACTTTATTTGTTCCATTGTGATCCTTTCCATTTCCTTACAAATGAGGCTTTTCAGGCTTCTTGGTCTGTAACTGCCTGGATCCATTGATGCCCCACCTTTGTGCAGGGGGATGATCATTGCAGTCCTGCACTAATGTAGCACAAACTGTATATGCAGGCTGATATTAAATAGCATCTGTAGTGGGTTTGGCATGTCCCTTATTTTTTTTAATACTTTCCAGTTGCTCCTCTTGTTTTCAGAGATTTTCCTTTTTCTGCAGTACTTTAACCTTTGAGAAGGCCTCCAAGTAATTCCTAATTACTTCTTTCCCATGTCTCTTTATCTCATATTTCTACCATTTGTTTAAACTCCTTTTTATTTTATCCAAAGTGTTCATCATTACAGTCACTGCTGCAGTAGCCTTAGTTATATGGATTCTGTCCTGCTAAGGATATAACGGCAGGCCAGCTTCCAAAACTTAAGGGCATTAGCTACCTGTCCAAACCAATAGTCAGCTCAAGCTGAACTGATTTAAACAGAGTGTAAACATATTAACCTTAAACTCAGAAAATGTTTTTTTTTTGACTGTCATGTAACTGTTAGTAACTTAAATGGAAGTGTTACTTTTTACTTTTGAGAGAAAAAGTTGTTTAAACTACTGGAAAAAGTTTATTTTCTAATACTTGCCTGTTTTACTGAGTACTTTTGCCAGGCTTCCTTGGGAATTGGGTATCCTATTCAGTTTAACGATGGGACAGACAACCAGCTTCTTGATTTGTCTTTTGTGGCTGGAAGAAAGAAAAAAAATAACAAATGGCCTTTGCCACCACAGCCGGTTGACCTTGCTGTGACCATTTCTAGTTCTTAAGACCATTCATCTTTTTCCTTGGCTCCTTCTTGTGTAGTGTCTATAGCCACCATGTACTGGGGGTTAGACATGTCCTCTGCAGCAATTGGGAGTGTCCAAGACAGATAAGGGAGAGCCATTATTGTCAGTCCTGGAGGAAGGGGCAAGGAACACCCTCTGCCTGGCCAAAATTCTCTGCTTATTCCTAGGGAGGTTTTTCCTTGCAAAGGTCCTTTGTTACTTGCCAAAGGTTTTTCATTGAGACAGATGTGTAGGAGCAGTGTGACTGTGTTTTCTACCTCAGAGCCTCCTTTATAAATTAAACATAGTTTGTTCTACCTCTCTTTAACACAATGTTTTAACTCTACCTGTTTCATTTTCTTCAGTCTGTAGTCCCTATCCTTAACTTATAAAGTATCTATCAATTCCTTACATCTAAAGCAAACATATACTGAGAGACTACCCATCTCCAAACAAAAAAGACCTCCCCAATGGAAAAACTTTATAAAAGCATGATTAATGAAACTACTCTTTTACTTTAGTAAAGCTTTGTCTTGTGTTGTAGTGTGCATAATACTAGTGGACACCAGCCCCTAAGGTCTCCAGCCCCATCCACTGAAACTTAATTAAAATAAATTTGGTGCTAAGGGCTGGTACGCATGGTGTAGTATGTTCTGCATACCAACATAACTGCTAAGTGAATTAAGCCCTCTGACAATAATTTACTGTTTATAAAGCAAAATTAAACAGTAACATCTTACCAATAAATGCAACATAGTGATATTTGGTGTGTTACAAAATTCATTCAGTACCCTAGGTGTAGATTTCTTTCAGTAAATTTCTCCTAACAAGTATGTCATAAAATTCATTCAGTACCCTAGATAGAATACTTTTAGTAATTTCCTCCTATTAAGTCCAGTGTTATCTCACTGTATATGTTAAAAGAGTGCTCACCTCCGCATTTTCTACTAATATTGTGGCAAACTTAAAACTTTGTCAGAGAAATAACAGTTATGCCTCACTAGTTTACATTTGCCTAGAATGTAGCTCCAGTGATTTTGTTTTTTGAGAACACAGTAGCCTGAGTGTGGGGCTCTGCTCTGTTCTGCCATTTCTCCACTTAGCTCCATTTCACTTCTCTACCACCAGTTCCCACACATCACCACAACATCGACATTTATACTTAACTCCACCAAACCTCACTTGTCGTCCAGTCTCCACCCAAGCACAGTCACCTTCCACTCAATCTGTAAATAACCACCTTCTAATCAATTTAACTACATCTATTTATCAACTCGGTCCTCCATACTATAGTAAACACACAAGTACTAACAACTGCTCTCCACTACCTACCACTGTCTTCAGCTGTTAGCATTACGGTCCCCTGAACTTGCTCGATAACAGTCCTCAGTCTGCCTCCATAAAACACACACACTTTCAGCAGTGTAATCTTCTCTTTTATTCTTACTTCTGTCTCTTTTTCTTAACCACTGCATAATTCTGTATTTACAACTAATCTAAAATAGTCTAGTCTCACTTGCTCACAGATACCTATGCAAGAAGTCGTCTACTACTCCATACTCATGCACATACTTAAATCTCATTTCTCCTTTATATAACCTGAGCTCCTACACACATATTTTACTGCACCTACATACATACATACATACATACAAACATAGAATAAATAATTATGCTACACCATATCCCAGGTTACTTACTACAGCCGAATCCTAGTACTACTGTCCATATCACAGTGCCACCACCACACTTAAACTCAATGATGAAGCATATCACAACCTTGGCTGTACTTCTATCTCACCAAGCAAACTGCATCAAACCGACCACTCCATCACACTCTCCATTGCACACAAAAGTCCCTAACTTCCTATTCAACATAAACTTCCAAAACATATGTAATAAGATCTGAGACTTCTATGCATGCATAGAGCAGTACTAACTCCTTTTCCCACTGACATAATTGTGGCAACTGAAACCTGCTTAAAACCTGAAATAAGTGATGATGAATTACTTCCCCAAAGATGCAACATAACCAGATTGGATAGAAAAGACAAACAAAGGAGTGGCACATCAGTTATATTCAAAAACTCACAAGAAATAACTATGTATCCTCACCAACCCCCAGAGTTTCATAATGCAGAAATCCTAGTCACTTTCTTAAAATCAAAACCAAATCCATTTGCATTATTTCTTCTACATTCCTCAGGTAGTAGTGCCGCGGTAGTACGGCAGTAGCATTGTTACCTCACAGCAAGAGGTTCTCCCGTTCGATTCTCGGTGTGGCCTTGGGAGTGCCTTCTGTGTGGAGTCTGCATGTCCTCCCCGTGGTTGGGTAGCGTTTGAAAGAATTGCGTGCGTAAATGGGGGTGCCTTCGTTGAAGGTTGGGCGTCGAGCTGGCACCTTGGCGTTTCGTAAAAATCTACTGCCAATCATTAGCGGACCGGAGTTCCGCTGTGGCAACCCCTTACTGAGAAAAAGCCGAAAGACAAACAACATTCCTCAGGTAATAGTGCAGCCACACTTGAAGAAATCATATGCTGGTTAAACAGTAAGATAGCTCAGGAGACCATAATAATGGGAGTCACAAACATTAACTGGAAGAAAAATGACTTAACCTCACCTGACATAAACTTACTTGGTTTCTCTCAACTGATAAACAACACCCCCAAGTTCACAAAAAAAAAAAACCAAATAGGGAATACACAATTGACTGGGTTCTCAAAAACAAATCGGTCACCATAACGTCTAATGATACCTTGTCAGATACTATCATTGACTATTTTTCAGTGTATGTAAGCAGGCACAGGGACAATGTCTTCAAGCAAGTAACTTTCAAGCAAATTTGCAATCCTAAAAAATTCAAACCAGAGCAATTTAACTCTACCCTCAAACATTGCCACAACTGGAACCTTCTAAAAATTTGCCCCTAGTTGAAGCTGCCCGCATTAACCAGACTTTCCTAAAGGTACTAAATAATTATGCACCTTTTGAAACGAAGAGAACAAGCAAATGCTTTCAGAGAGATACTATACTTGGAAGGAATCTTCCAAAAGCAAAACTCAAAGATCCCTCACAGGAGAACAGAGCCCTACAGGAGTTCTCTAAACAGCAAATAAATGAGAAAAAGTCTTATTTATCAAACCTTCAGAGCACCCATCAAAACAATGCCAAACTTTTCTGATGTTGCATAAGAACATTTCTAAATCCAGGCAAACCTTCACTCCTGCTCCTACAGCCAAAAAGTACTCTGGTACAAAAAAAAAATCACTTTAACTTCCACTTTATAAACTCAGTCTTAGCAGTCAACAGACAAAACACCAGCTTACCTCCGACCATTCCTGAAACCCATTGTAACACTACACATTCATTCCTGCACCTATCCCTGCTGCAACAGTAAAAAATGCGTATTAAAATTATAACCAGCAGTCGCAGCAGATACTGTACCAACCAAATACCTAAAAATTATAGCTTAAAGATCCATAAGTGAAAACTATGTCCCAACTATCTGGAAAGCAATTTCACTTAATAAAGGCCTCAACTCAACAGACCTGACTAATTTTAGTCCTGTTGCTAAACTATCACCTTTATCCAAAATTCTGGAAAGATGTATATACTCCAGACTACTCAAATAACTCAATGACCATATCTTACTTTCTCCTGTACAACATGGATTCTGGCGAAATCGCAGCACTGCAAATATCCTCTTCATTTTTACCAACACCATCAGTCAACATTGAAACAGTGGTGACCTAGTCTCAACTATGTTTCTCGACTTGTCAAAAGCTTTTGATATGGTTTCACATCAAAAACTGCTTTATGAGTTAGCATCTGTAGGTCTTAATATTATTACTTATCCTTAACCTGATTTCACAGTTACATCTCAAATAGATACAAGCCATAAAATGGAAACAAGACCTCTCTTTCTTGCCAGTTGGGATCCCCCAAGTTTCAATTCTAAATTCTCTCTTTTTTGACATTTTTATCAACAGACTCTCGCCTCTAGACAAGCAACCTTAATTCAGAATGCAAATGATGCAACACAAATATGCTTCGCACAAAAAATAAATTTCCCTTCAAGACATCACTCAACAGGTATTCCTAGCCACAGAATATTTGCTGTACAATTCCAGTCTACTCCTCAACCACAAAGATACAAAGCTAATATTTGTTTCTCGTAATTGTTTCACA
This sequence comes from Protopterus annectens, assembly GCF_019279795.1. NCBI lineage: Eukaryota > Metazoa > Chordata > Ceratodontiformes > Protopteridae > Protopterus > Protopterus annectens. The sequence goes on along the minus strand of NC_056750.1, from coordinate 627,083,327 downwards.
GAAAAAAAGCTCAAATTCCAGATCCTCTCATCTGATAACACAAACATTGAATGCATTCCACAAACAAAATTACTGGAAGTCTTACTAGATGATTAAAGTTAAATATGACTGGTACCTGCTCCAAGCCATCAAAAAAGCCCACTAGAAACTGGGATCATTCTACAGAGTAAGATTGTTTATTACAGACTCCACAAGAAAATCCATAGCCACTATCTACTTCTATCCCTTCTGTATGCTTCCCTCAGCTTTACAAATCTTAATGCTACCTGTAAATCAAAACTTGACACATGCTACAATAAAATAGCTAAATTTGTGGTAAATACCCTCTCAAAAAACTCACCACTCTGTAGCCCTTAGAAATCGACACTGGTTAGAACTCCATCACTGCTTAACCTGTTCCTAACTTAAAATAGTCCACAATAATTTGCTTCTCTGGAAAATGTCCATCATGAAAAAACTGTGCTCCAAATGTGCACTAAGATTTCTGAGATTTAACAGCAAATCTGTCCTTCCCACCCCAAGTCATATTATTTACCTGGGGATTTATTATACTTCCACTAAGTTACTAAGACTTGAGACTCTGTCTCTCTGCAACTACAACATATATGACAAATGCTTTCAAATTATTACTAAAACAATATCTGCTGGTTTTGCTCCCGGTTAGCAAAAATTAAGCCAAATCTGCTACCTTTGCATCATAGTACTTTGCTTTCCATCTCTCAAACTACACTCCTCCACCTGAGTGAAGAAAGAAAGGGTCAGAAGGATGGTCACTAAGTGATAAGGAGTAACTTTTTCTTTCCAACCAGTTCATTCTCTATTTTTACTTATTTCTCTGTCATATAATCAGTCAGTCCCATATCCCACCTTAACATCTACTTCTTTTAATGCTTATTCTGCTCCATCTTTTGTCTTCTATAGTTAACCACTGTTTGTATGTGTATATATATTTCTATCTATATATATATATATATATATATATATATATATATATATATATATATGTATGTATGTGTGTGTATATATAAATATAAATTATTAGATGATGTGCCCTATTTTTGAACAAGCTTATATCTTGAACTACTTTTATCATATCTTTACAGTTTGTGCAGATAAACCGTATTCTATTTTTCACTGCTATAATGGCTCTACTATATATAAACCTTGTTCCTTTGATCTTAGGTGTGTTTACATTGTATTATATTATGTTACTTATGCATTATGGCTAAAAAATGGAACTCTGTCCCTACAAGCATTCAAAACACATCATCCAAAGCCTCCTTTAAAGACCTCATCAGGCAACATCTCAAGGAAAGTCGGCAGTGCCATGATTGCGCCCCAGGCTAGTGAAAGCGGATAACACATACATATAAAATCTAGAGCACTTAATAATAGTTTTCAATCTTACTCACAAACACTGGCTAATCTACAATGTATGTACTGTACCTGTGTACTATGTATGTATTCTACCTATGTTCCAAATTTCAGCTGTACACCACAAATCTATTAATTACCTTTATTTTTAAAATTAATATTTTTTTGTTTGTTCTCTCCACTGTAACTGTGTTTATGTGCCACATACCACTGTAAAAACATGTCTCCTGTAATTTGTGTGTATACTGATCATGTCTAAAAACTAAATGTGTCTGTAATTTTTCTTTGTGGAGCTTTTCTCCCCGGGCCTTTGCTGAAAAAGGGCCTTTTTGGCTCAGTCAGACACCCCCGGTTAACAAATGTAAAATAAAATAAATAAAATAATTATTATTTGAATTTTGATACTAAATGTGGAGCTTTTCTCCCCAGGCCTCGCCTGAAAAAGTTTTTTTTCCAAATGTGATTTTTCTGTTTGGCAAAACTAGATAAAATAATAAGAGTGGATCTCCTTCTTCAGAAATTCCTGTCAAAAAGAAGCAAATCTTAAAACATATTTCATCTTAGTTTTGATCACTTTGGACCAGGGTGTTTTAATATGCTCAGCTCAGGGTTTAACTCCAGCTTTGACATATTTCTTCTCCTGTATCTGTCACTTTGGACAGAAGTGATTTTTTAGGATTAGCCTCATGGTTTAGTTCAGGCTGTTGACCCTTACAATTTAACTGTTTCTGTAAAAGAAAAGAGATATTCTTCAGACTTCTTTGAATGTGAAAAAAGAAACTGAGAAGTAAGAGTCAGTGATATGTCAGCTTGTAAAAATTTTATTTATTGGCTAGTAACTATACAGCATGAATGCCAGCAAATAAAAAAAAAACAGTAAACTTGAAAGAAAAACAGCCAGAAAGTGTGACTAGAAAACACTGGCTGGAAATAATCCTGCAGCTGTTCATTAAAAAGCAGTTCAAGCTTCTGCTTTAGTACAAGAGATGACTTCCAGGGAATAAGGGGGGGGGGACAAATGTACTCAGGGGTGATTCAAATCAATGAAACACTGATGGAATATATCAACATACACAACAAAAGGCTGGAAAAATTGAAGTTGTTTTGACTAGCTATTCAGATGAACTGATAAAACTACAACAGTCAGAGGCTGTATTGAAGAGAAAGCTGGCTATGAGACTTCTCAACAAGACCTGTTTCAAAAAATGGTGGAGATAGAAAACGGAGCATGCAGATTTTGTTTTTTCTGTTGCAATAGAGAAATTGAAAGGAGCAGACTGTATTTAACTTTATGGAAGCACAAATCAGCAAATGGACTGGTATTTCACAGAAGATTTTTTAATTGAAAGGGCACGTCTGGCATATGCTGCAAATCTGGCCAGAAGAAAGTAGACCAAGACCTGCATTAGTAAATATGCAATTATGCCAGCAGAAATAGTTGATCCTGACAGAACTGTGTCAGAAGGGAAAATGATTAGGAAATGGAGACAGCATAGTGTTTGCAGAAAATTATTTTTCAATGTACACCAGAAGAGGAGCAGATTTATTCCACAAGTCAGAGAATGTCAAAAGGCAGATGTGAGATTCAGGCTGATGTTTCCAGATGTCTTCAGAATGTTTTTTTCCTGGGAATTAAAGACATGTTTTGATGCAGAAAGACATGGAAAAAATAAAGTTTATCCAACAAAAAGTGAGCCAACATACAGAAGGGAACTCTGCTTCTCATTCTTCTGACAAAAAAGTTCATAGAGTGCCTTTGCCAGTGATTTCCTTTTCCAGTGTTTCAAAGGAAAATGCTTGAGAGACAGAAAAAAGCACATGAGTTTACTAGAAGAAACAGGAGTACCTTGGACTTGAATCAGAATCTGGTGTTGGAAGATGGAGATGTACAGGAAAAAGGCCAGCAATACTGAAATTAGTGAATAAATTGGAGACTGTACAGCATCAGTCAGATTGGTGTAGTACGTTTTGGCAAGAAGAACTGGCTAAGAAAGATTGGATTTTTGTTGACGTTGTCACTTGTAGGTAGAGTATAAAGCATGTACCCTACTTTGTCATTAATGTTTAGAAGGGCATTTAAAGAGAAAAACATAACTAAATAAAACTTTTTTTTATTTGTCTAAAACATTTCATGATATAAACTGAATGTTATCTATAGTCAAGCAGTTTTGCTAGTGTGTAATCAGGGATATTTTTAAACATGGGGGAGTCCCTTCAGTGACTGTTTTGTGTTTTAAAGATATTAAAGTAAGCAAGTACTTTATTTGTAAAAAATATAGGCTTTATATTATAGCAAGGGAAGAAAGGCTGAACAAAAACACGTTTAATGTTAATATGCTGTGATTTGGGGCTGCTGGGGTAAGATGTAAAAGTGTACTGATTATATAATATTATATGTAGAATTAAGATAATTTTTCTCTCATTTTTACAGTGGTGAATGTCCTTATTACTGACTGTGGGTTAAGCGTAAACAAGCAATTTGTCAGCATGTGGGCTTAAAAATAAGACCAAATGATGAAAGTCATGAAAATGATAGTTCCTTTACATCTGCAAAGACATTAGCTTGTTTTTTTCATTAACAAATGGTCAGTGGAAGCCAAGTCTGTAGCTGAGGGCAGCTGTACATTCTGTTCTGAGTGAAATTTACAAAGATCCATTGTTGACTACTTTTACATGAATATGAGCAATTTGCAGGTGCAGGCAATTAATTCTGAGAGTACTGTTCATTCTTTGCTGAGGGAAATGCAAAACTTAAAGGTTTAATGGAAGCAGTTCTGTGAAAATGTTTCAAATTATAGGAACTGAATAAGAGAGAGTAGTCTCTCTATTACCCTTAATACTTAATGCATTTAATAGAACAGTGTACTATGTAGTTCTATTTAAAGGTAGCCATTGCACCTTTTCTTAATACTGAAAGTTAATATTTTCTGGGAGGGGAATAGGGACAAGAAAAGAACAGACAAAATCAGTGTAAGTGGAAACACAGACTGCGCTTTAGCATGTGTTACCTTAATTTTAGGTTAGGTAATGCCTGTGGGTCACCTGCTGGTTTGGGCTAGTGCTTCCTATCTGGAGAGCTAAACTTAATTTTTTGAAGATTTACATAGATTTCTGTGTTTGTTCTAAGTTAATAGGGGGTGAGAATGCTCAGAAAATGTATTTTGTTTGATGATTTTCATTAAAGCAAAAACTTCGAAAAATGTGACATAGATTAAAATGGAGAGGATAAGAAACAACTGCATAAAAGATCAGCCTGCCAAACTTAATGTGTGCTTGTAATACAACAGTTGAAAATTTACATTAAAAAACTGAGGTATAATAGATAGGAATAAACATTTTTTTTCATAATGGCTAAGTGATCCATATATCTCGGAATATAAGTAACCTTACAGGTACAAACAAGAAGGAAAAAGTATTGAATTGTATTAAGAAATGCAAAATGTAAATAGTAATGCTGCAGGAGACATAGTTGGAAAGAAATGAACATGTGAATTTGACAAAGAAATGATTATTAGGATGGATATTCATCATAATATGAGGGGCAAAGGAAAATGGGAGTAATTACACTAATTGCTACAGAGGCCCCAATAGTGACAGAAGAGTGGGAAAGACAATAGTGTCAGATTTGTGTCGTAATGGGGCTATTGGCAAAGGAGGAGGATTATACTGGCATGTGTTTATATTCCACCAAAAACTGCTGTTATGGAGCTTAAGCATTTTTTGGAAGAAATAATCATCTTTCAGCAGGGAGTATTACCTATGTGTGGGGAATGGAACTTGACTTGCAATAGGGAGGATTATCAGGGGTCTTAGAAGGGCAAATATAGCAAAAGAGGGTAGATTTCTGAGGAAATATATGAAAATATTTGGTATGGAAGATGTGAATTCAGTAGTGGGAACTCGGACAGAATTTACACATTTTCCCCAAGGTACAGTAACTGGGCTGGACTAGATAGAAATTATATTTCACAGGACCATGTGCATTTAATTGAAAGCTTTTGCACACCCAGTAAACTATTTCAGATCACGCACCAATGAAAACCAAGATAAAAATGCATGGAAATGAAGGAAAAATGAGACACTCATGCTTTCCCATCTACTTGTTAAAAATAGAGGAATTTAAGAAATGGGTGGTGTAAATTCTTCAAGGGTTATTAGGAAAGATAGAAATATTGTTAGAAGTTGTAGCTAGTGAATGGATGATATGAAAATGGAGTTTAAAAATTGGATAGAAATAGAAGAGAAAGTGATATGGTTAAGAAGTAATAGGAATTACGTAGAGCAGTTGACAAAGGTTAAAATATTGCAGAATAAGGAGAATCTCATAGAACAAGAAGAGGCACAAATGCAAGAGTGCTAAAGAGAAAATATAGGTGTATCTGGATAATATGCATGCTTTAGAAAGATTGGTGTTATTGGTGTTAATTATTTTTGATAACTCCAGAGCACAAAAGCTTTTAGCACAACAACTTAGGCAACAGAAAGTAGAAAGCTTTGTCTCCAGACTTAGGGAGCCTACAACAAGAAAAATAACCAGAGATCCTGTAGCGGTATTAGATATATTTCAAATAATTTATGAAAATCTGTATAAAGATGAGAAATGTAGAAATAAAGAAAGTGCACAAATGGAAATATTTATGGAAGACTTAATTATGCCAAGGTTAGAGGTAGATTAGGCTCAATTACTAACTGTTAGGGTTAGAGGGGATGAGATAAAAATGGTGATGTATAGCCAATCTACAGGAAAGTCTCCTGGGGTAGATGGTATTCCTGTGGAAATTTGGAAGCTAGGAGGGAAGAAAGTGATGAGGAGATTGGAGGCAAAAATTAATGTGTTGTGGGATGGGCATGGGGGGGTTCACTTCAAAAGCTCTGTTTGAACAGAGAACCAGGCAGCATGATGAGGTCCTCTTTCCTCTTTATTTGCATTGCATTTAGAACAACTGACAGAGAAAATAAGGGGCTCAGAAATTCAAGGATGCAATTGGTATGGTAATCAAGAAAATTTGACTTTATTTGCAGATGATAAATTTTGTATCCAGTAAAATCAGAAAAGGATATTTCAGTGTTGTGAAACACTGCAATATATTTTCAAGTCCTTTTGGGATTCAGAATTAATGAAGATCAAACATTTTACCCAACTCCACAGCTATATTTTCTGATTCTAATATCTCCTGAATAATTTTCAGTACCCATTCTTTAATACCTATCTGTTTAACAGATAGGTGGGGAAGTGCCAATGACTCATTTTTATTTCATTACCCAGCATTTTTATTTTACTTATTATTGGTGAGTGATTTCAAATAGTTATTGCATGTGTACCAAAACTTTGAATTTAAATGCACATGTTCCTGTGAAAAATAATTAGCCTAGCCCAGTTTTTTTACCTTGGGGAATAATATGAAAATTCTCACTGAGCTTCTACTACTGAATTCATATCTTCCATACCAAATATTTTCATAAATTTCTTCAAAGAACTTACCCTCTTTTGTTCTGTTTTCCCCTTCAGGTCCCCCATTTACATCCTCACTGCTGCAATTCAAATTCAAGTCCCCACCTATAAGTAAAATTGCCTGCTGAAATCTAATTATTTATTCCAGAATTTTCTTAAGCTCCACCATATCAATTTAGGTGGAACACAAATTACATGCCAGCATAATCCTCCTCCCTTGCCATTAGATTCCTTACTATTACAAATCTGCCAATGTTATTATTTTCCTCTTCTGTTACTATTGGAGCTTCTCTAGCAAATAATATAAATACTCCCCCTTTCCTTTGCCCCAGATACTGCACTGAATAACCATCCTGAAATCTGTTGTTTATCAAATTCACATGCTCAGATCTTTCCAAACGTGTCATAGTTATGTGCACCCTCATTTCTTAATATAGTTCACTACTCTTTCCTTTTTGTACATACGTGTGAAGACCATTCAAGTTCAAAGATAAATGGAAAGTACTGCTATTATGATAAGAAGTTATTATTCCCACTTCTTATGCATAACAGTTTTTTAAAATGTCTAGTTTAAGCTCGTGTCTTACTTGCATACACTAATGTTTTACAGGTTGACCTTTTATATGGTTGTTTCTTGTTCTATCCATGTGAACCTATGTCACATATTACAACACTTTTTGTTTTAATGAAAGCCTTCAATCAAAAAAAAAAAACACCCCCATAACCTATTAATTTAATACAAACATACAAAACTATGTACATCTTCAAATAATGAAGTTTAACTCTCCTGATAGGAACAATTGTCTCAGATTGACAACTACACTCACAGGCTTTAACTGACCTAAAATTAAGATTATCCATGCTAAGATGCATGGTACAGCCTGTGTTTCTACTTACAAGTGATGTCTGTTTTTGTCTTTTCTACATCTGAGAGAGGAATAAAGATGATAATGTGAATGCTTTCAGAAAACATTATCTTTACTGGAAAGTAGTGTTCTGTTTTAGTGCTCTTTTATCAGCTCGTGTCCGTAGAAGCATGAGATCCAGATAAACAATTGCCTTCAGCTACAGACTTCTCATTTTGTACTATGAGCATTTATCAGCTAATGGAAAACTTTACCTTACATCAGTGTTCTTTTGCTTCCACTTAAAACTTGTTAGATCAAGCCAAGGACCATAATCCAGCCATTTCCCTATGCAAAAGTAAGACAAAGCATATAAATTTTACTTGTATTATAATCTGTATACTTTTACAACCTGTCCCTCACCCCAACAACTCAAGATTGCAACCTATTACCTTAAACATGCTTTTGTCCAAGCTTTCTTCTCCAAAGTGCCTACATTTCTGAAAATTAAACAAGACGAAAGTAAGAAGAAAAAAGGGGCACTTGTTTACTTTAGTAGCCCTATTACACACACAAATAACTGAAAATGTTTACTATGTAAGAGCCAGTATATGTCATATTTTATAAAGGAATGTTAAGAACAAAAACTTTTACTTGCAGTCATCTGTTTCTCTCTTTCAAACATTGATATGTAGTTAAGAATATGCTTTGGAATCCCATACAAGTTTAACATAGTCAAAAAGTCCAATATTTCCAGTTTTTCTTATTCAACCATGTTTCACAAATGTCATTGATGCTTTGTAATCCCACATTTATTCAGTCATTTCCAAATTGCTAGTTTTCTTTCTGTTCTCCCAGCTCTGTCTCTGTTTCATTTCCAATGTAATCCTGGTTGTTCTAGTTGTAACTGTTGTGCTTTTTTCTGTTTCTCAAGCATTTTCCTACAGAACACTATAAAAGGTTTCACTGACATAGTCTCTGTATGAGCTTTATTATCAGAAGAATAGTCTTTCGGCTTTTCCCGGTTAGGGATCACCACAGTGGAACTCCGGTCCGCTAATGATTGGCCAAAGAATAAGAAATATAATCCCCTTCTGTTTGATAGCTCACTTTTTGTTGGACAAACTTTTGTATTTTTTTTAGCATGTTCTGCATCAAAAAATTACTTTGATCCTCTAGGAAAAAATATTCAGAAGATTGGTGGATACAGTAGATTGAATCTCACCCCTGTTTCTTAACATTCCTGATTGCTGGAATACATTTAGCTCTTCTGCCATCTGCACAGTGAATAATCATTTTCCGTAAACACTGTGCTGTCTCCAACTTTTAGTATTTTATGCTTCTGCCATGGTTTTGTCAGGATCAGCTCTTTCTGCTGGTAAGATTGAGTCTTTACTAATATGTTCATAGGTAGGTACTAGGCTATCGGCCCAAAGGCCTACGTAAGCCTAGCCAGCAAGGTACCATAGCTTACGCCATCCAAGACAGTTATTTTCCTGTACCACTGTCAAGCAGAGAGACAGAAGTGATCCCCAGGGTGTATTTCCTATTTCCCATCCACTCATCAAGATTTTTCTTGTTGTGCTAATGAAGAACTTTGCTTGACATAGATGGGTAGCTTGTTCCAGAGTATAGGAAGTCTCTGGGACAGGAATCTATCCCTCCAGCGTGTCCTGTTTATTGTGGTGACAAGGTGTAGGTCCCTAGAGCATGTAGCTTGGAGGGATTGGGATTTCTTTAGGTGTAGCATGTCCAACAGCTCTGGGTATGACATAGTTTTATATGTTAGGCAGAGATCACCTCAGAGTAGGCGATATGCTATGGAGTAAAGCTGGAGTTTTTTGAGGCGGTCAGTGTAGGGCATTTATTTAAGGCCAGTAATCCTTTTTGTGAGGTACTTCTGTGGCCTTTCTAGCTGCTGCAGATGTCTTGTGAGGTACATTCCAAAAGGGGCATCGTACTCTATAATGGGTCTAATGAGTGACGAGTAGAGGGGAACAATGACCTCTTTTTTCCTGGATGAGAACCCTTTTATGATGAGCCTTCTTGACTACTGTGGTGATGTGACTATCAAAGGAGAGACTACTGTCCACCTGGGTCCCAAGGTCTCTTAGACCAATAGATGTATTGGCTGCTTTATCATAGCCAGGTTTGGAGCATACACACAATGTGCCTTTTCAGTTAATAACTCCTTTTGTGAAATGTCAGTCCAGTTACATATTTATGGTTTCATGAAATTAATGCATTCTGTTCCTTCAATTTCTTTGGTATAGCAAAAAAGTCAGGTTTTTCCTATGTACTTTGTCCTCTAATTCTACCATTTTTGAAACACCTCTTCTTAAACAGTCTCATACTCAGCCAGGCTTTTCTTCATTCAAACTGTGATTTTTTTGCAGTTTTATCAGCCCATCTAAATATCTGTTTAAAGCTTATTCTATGTTTCCAGCCTTTTGTTATTTGAATTGAATGTATTCTTTTAGTGTTTCATTTATTTTAATCAGCTTTGAGCACATTTGACTTATTTTTCTCTTCTAGATTACTGGAAGCCATGTCTTGTACCAAAGCTGGAGATTGAACTGATTTTTGATGAGCAGCTGTAGTATTCTTCCCCATCAACGATTTATCCTCACCTTTTGTGGTTGATTTTCTTTCAGGTTTTGTAAATTTCTTCTTTGCTGGCATCTTGACTTTGCACTTATTAGCCAGTAACTGAAATTTACCCAAAAAGACAAATTCACTGGCTCTTTTTTTCTGAGTTTCTGTTTTCACACTGGGAGGGCTGAAATTAATCTTTTGCTCAGTGTGCATCCATCTTAAAAGTATCTGGATTTTAATTTTGTGTTAGAAAAACTGTTGCTCCATTTGAACCAGCTCATCATGCTTACTTGAAGTCCTTAACATAGAAAACATTGTTACTCATTGGTCTGACCTCTGCAAGAAGAAAATCTGAGTTGTGAGGTCTTATGGTGGATCAACCCTATGTCATTAATTCAAAGACAGTGTCTCAGTAAGAGCTAATCCTTGTTTTTATGCCAAAGTGGTGTCCAGGTTTACTTTGTGTCAAACTATCTATTTCTCTGTCTTCTATCCAAAACCTAAGAATGAGGGAGAAAATATACTGCATACCTTGAATGTCCAGTGACAACTCGTTATTGACAGAACAAAATCTTTTCAAGAGCTCTAATCAGTTGTTGTTCATTTCTTATAAAGTTAAGAAAAAGAACAATCTGTGTCAACGCAGACTTTTTGCAAGTAGCTGTCTCATGCTATTACCTTTTGTGATACCCACCACAACAAGACAATTCCAGGCAGAGTCGAGGCTCATTCTTCCAGGAAGTTGGCTTCATTTGTGACTTTTTGGAAAGGGTGGGATTCTAGAAGCAGAAACCTGGTCCTTTGTGCATACCTTTACAAAACACAATAAACTAGATCCTTTTCCAGATGTAGGACATACTTTGCCAGGACATTCTCCAGGAGCTCTTGGGCCCTCATCCTTCCTAGTCAGTTAGTCTTAACTATGGTAATCTATCCATATAACTATGGCTACAGCAGAAGTGATCCTAATGATGAATATAGTGCAGTTGTGTGGGTAAACTTATTACAGTAGATAATATGAATGATCACTACTGCAGTAGCACTCCCTCTCTTCAGTCCCCTCATTTTTGTTTGTTTTTGTTGCTAGGGTGAGGACCTTTTTTCCCTTTTTATCTCTGTCTCTGTGGTAGTATGAAAGCTTTGGAGGATGTTGTCCCTAAACCACCCTTTTTAGGCAGCTGAGCATGAACTGGCTAATCATTTGGAAATGTGGAAGGTGTCCTTATACTTTGGAAGCTGACTAGCTGTTATATCCATAGCAGGTTATAACTTTATAGCTAAGGCTACTGACTGCAGCAGTGATCATTCAAACATCTACTGTTATGATAAGTTTATTACACAGCTGCACTTTCCTACCTGTTGCATTTTCTGTGTTCCCTAGTAACGCTTGAATCCTTTCCACTGCCAATTCCTTAATTTCCTCTCCTTTTAATGTTGTCCCTAAACCACCCTTTTTAGGCAGCTAAGCATGAACTGGCTAATCATTTGGAAATGTGGAAGGTGTCCTTATACTTTAGAAGCTGACTAGCTGTTATATCCATAGCAGGCTATAACTTTATAGCTAAGGCTACTGCAGCAGTGATCATTCAAACATCTACTGTTATGATAAGTTTACTTACACAGCTGCACTTTCCCACCTGTTCCATTTTCTGTGTTCCCTAATAACTCTTAAATCCTTTCCACTGCCAATTCCTTAATTTCCTCTCCTTTTAATAGTTAAGTAGAAAACACACCCACATTCACTCAGGTTGTTGAGCCACAAGTACTTGTATGACTCAGTCATAGCCCATGTGGGTGTAAACAACCTTAGAAGGACCTCCATGGATTAATTGGAGAGAGACATGATGAAGCTCTCAGACCACTTCTCCCAGGCCGATATAAGCCTAGCACTTGACAGAATTCTACCTTCTCCAAGAATTATACCACAGTATAAACAGCAAATAATCTAGTTTAATAAATGGCTTAGTTTTTGTTGTCATTCAAAGGGGTACAGTATTTGTCAGCATGGGAGGCTGTGGTTGACAAATCATGGTGCTGTGTCTTGGATGGTCAGCACCTGTCCCCTCTAGGAGTTTGAATATTAGCTAAATCCTTGTCCACACCCGCAGTACTTGTTTTAGGCATTGCTAAACTGATAAACCTTCCAGCATAGCAAAGCCAACCCAAGAAAATCTAAAGGTGTTATTGCTCAGTTCCAGGAGCCTAAACAAGAACATACCACTCCCTACAAGCTCTGTTCACCCTAGAAAATGCAGACTTCTGTGACACAAATATCCTTCAAGAAGACCTGATGCAGACCAATAAGCAGTGCTGAGCTACATAAGACTCAATGTCAAGAAATGCATAATAGTATCCTTTGGGAATACTGCTACCCCTGAAAGCTACCACACTGATAATACACCACTAAAAGTAGACCCAGTGGACTTTGGGAACACATGTAGATGGTGTGACTGTTGTGTCTATGGTAGTAATGAAATCATTCTATGTTCTGCAACTTACAAGTAAGGAGAATGCATCGAAGTCCAAGGAAGTCATTTTCAACTGTATTTGGCCCTTATCAGATCAGTCATTGAGGACAACACCCCTTTTGGTATGTACCTGACCAGGCATATGGAATAAATGGTGTGTCTCCAGATGTTCCTCACAAAAAGAATGCATGATCTAAACAACATGTCCTGTATAGCCCACCTCAAAGCTTATTATCCCTGTGCTCTGTGTCCTATAGATTGCTGAGAGACTATTTATGCAAGGCCTTCAAAGCATCCATTGATTATGCTTTGATGGACTTGTCAACATCCGGAGAACAAATAGCATCAGAATTACCTGACCTAGGGACTTAAATCTCATCTTCAACATAAGTAGGACATGTTTTACTGGCAGGTATATGTCTCAGAAATTACCTCTTCTCTGGAACAGGCTTGTCATCCAAGTGAAGCAGAGTTCTTCCCTAATCCAGTAACTTGAACCAGTAGATGGGGAATTGGAAATTTACCCTTGGTCTAGCACCTGTGTCTCTTGTAAACAGAGGCAGCCTATAAATACTTGACCACCCATGCCCAAGCCTACATATAACCCTTAAAATAACATTAGACTATCAAAACCCATCAGATACATTTGGGAAGCATGGTTAGGCTTTAGCTTAGTAATCACCTATGAATCCATGAACCTATAGACACAGTTACCCTTCAATTGGGCCTGCTGCAGACAGGCAACTGGTACCAGAGCCACTAACTAAAACTCTGTGCAGAAAAAGAGTAATAGTGCCCTTTGGTAAGATGGCCACCGCAGAACTTACCACACTGATGAGTCTACATTAATTCATCGAAGTACGTATTTGTCAAATACGTATTCATCAACAGCTAAACAGCAAAATTCATTACAGCGAAGAACGGAATTTTTCCCAGGGTTAAGAACTACTGGTCCATCAACACAGCTTTGCCCTTTTCCCCATTGTAGTGTGATCTCTGAGTTGGCGTATATATATATGTATATATGTGTGTGTGCATGTATGTATATATATATATATATATATATATATATATATATATATATATATATATATGTATATGTAGTTAGGGAGGTGTGTTTGATTTAGTGCGGTGTGTGTTCCGGAGTGCTAGAAGGTAAGTGGTTCCTAAGCCTGGGGAAAATTCTGTGCTTTGCTGTAATTAATTTCGCTGTTTAGGCTTCGTTGAATACATATTTTGATGAATTAATATAGACCCCACATTGACAGTGCACCCAGTGGTCAGGGATCTGGGAACGCACATTGACAGTAACCTGACCTTTGATCACTACGTGTCTGCTGTGGTAAGAAAATTCTTCTCTGTTGCATAGCTTCTAATTAAGGGCATGGCATCCAAGTCCAAGCAGGTCATTATTCCACTGTATTTGCTTTCATCTGACCAATCATTGAGTACAAACCACCCTTCAGCTTGCATCTGAATAGGCACTTGAAACAGCTTGAGAGACTACTGAAGTTCCTTACAAAAAGAATACATGGGTAAAGTACAAGTCCTAAACAGACTGTTTCAAAACCTTATCCCTGTACTCTGTCTCTTACAGACTGCTGCACGTTGATCAAATAGCATCATAAATACCCGTTGTGAGGTCCCAGTTCTTATCTGTGGCATTAACAGTACATTCTGAATGGACAGGTATGAGTCTCAAAGATTAATTCTTTTCTGGAAGAGGTTTCCCATCCATGTGAAACAAAGTTCATCTCTAACCATATTCAGAAGTAACTTGGACTGCAGGATGGAAAAGATTATCCCTGATTTGATAATCTATACCACTAATAGACATGGATAGCCTGTGAATGCTTGTGTACAAGCCTATATTGCATTGGGGTATTGACACATGTCAGCAATATTTTGGTAGATTTAGAGTTATGTTGGCTAGGCTTAAATTGGCTGTTTGGCCAATAGCCTAGTAACAACCTTTGAACTTAAGAAACAGCTCTTCAAGTGCTAGAAAATTACCATTTTAATTATTTTCATTTTCTAGCCTGTTTACTTCGGAAAAAAAAACATTTTACATACCTGCAGTGTAAAAGAAGAGTAGTAGTCTGTACTACCTGTATAAAAATGGGAAATTATTACTTCTAATGCATACATAATATGATCAGTACACTTTTATACCCCCAAACAGCAGTTTAAGATTTCAACATTATATTGCTTATATCCAGCATTTATCTTTTTACAGTATAAACACTGGATATGTTACAGCTAAGAAAAAGTACTTACTTTACTTACTTTAATATCACTAGTGTAAACCTAAGTCACAGATAAAATGCCCTTCCTCACATTTAAAATACCTCTGTATACTTTGCAGAACTACTTTACAATGTAACATGCAGTTTACTTCAAAAAACATATTATACACATTATTAAGAATAAAACTTTTTTTTTTTTTAACTTGGTTATGTCTTTAGTCCCCTTATGGTCCTCCTAAATGTTAATGACAAAGTATGAATTAAGCTTTAGAAGTCCTCCCATAACAATCAGCACACTTCTGTTTTTTTTTTATAGACTTCTCTTGCAGAAATACAGTTCTCATGTCTAAACTTTATGTTATGGAAATTACAGTTTACAATTCTTTCATTTATTTCTGTATTTCACATTGCTGCTGGTTTCTTCCTTATTATCTTGATCACCCCACATTGGTCTTTGAATCAAGTTGAAGGTACTGATTTTTTTTAGTGAGTTCCAGGTTTGTTTTTTTCTGTCACTCAGTCATTTGGAAAAATGGAAAAGGTTTCACTAGCAAGATCTCTGTTTGGGATTTATTACTGTCAGAGAATGAGGAGTCCTCTTCAGCTTGCTGGCTCACTCTTTGCTGGGTAAACTTTATTTCCTCATTAGCCTGCTTTGCATGAAAAAAAAGTCTTTGCTCCACCAGGAAAAAATATTCTAAAGACAATTTGATATAGCAACTTGAATGTCGCAATTCCTCTCAACATCACCTGTTTGTTGCTATAAACTTCTTTTCTGCCAGATGCTCAATGAGTAATTACTTTCCACAAAACACTCTGATATATCCAATGTTTAATACTTTTCTCTTCTGCCATAATTTTGTCAGAAGCAGTGCTTTCTGTATGGTATGACTGCATCTTTAACAATAAAGTTTTTCCCCTTACAGCCAAATTTGGAGTAGACAAATGGTGTGTACTTTCAATTAGTTACCACCTGAATACCTGCAAAAAGCAGCCAGAGCAGTAGCCTGTCCTATATCTATCCTTATAAACAGAACCATTAATGAGGGAACTATCCCAGACATCTGGAAAATCTCACGCATTATCCCCCTACATAAAGGAGGTAACTCAAATGATTATTCTATCGGCCTATATCCCTTCTATCACCCTTAGCAAAAGTCATGGAAAAATGTATTCATCATCAGCTACTAGACCATTTAATTCAACACAACATACTAGCTAATAGCCAACATGGCTTTAGGCCATTCCATAGTACCACTACTGCCCTCTTATCCTTCACAGATTCCATTAATAGAAACCGTAATAATAAATCTGAAGTAGGATATTCATTTGTCTGCAACCTGTGGGTTATGGATCCGATATCGGATCCGAACCGGCATAGTTTCCAGCTATGGATCCAAGCTCTCAGCTCCTCCCCTCACCCATAATGCCCTGCTCTACCCTCATGACCTCAGATCTTGTTTGCCGCGCTGGTAACTGGATGTGGTTTCTATAGCTCTCAGCTAAGTGGATTTTCTTGTACTAAAATAGAATATTTTTGCTTTCTTTACCCATAGCCTTTCGGATGCTGATCTGGACCGGATGATGCGAAGGTTCATCCAGGCCCAGATGCAGATGGGAGTGCTCTTGCCTCCTCGGGAGCTCAACACCCTTTTCAAGCCTATTGCTCCTTCTCCGACCCGCTTCCCGGGTTGGAGCAACTGAGCCGAGCAGCCGGGCCGGGGAGGTCGGAGCCGATAGTACTTGGTACCGGATCCGACCATGCCTCAGTCGTCGGACCCGATCTCTCGAGCCTGGATCCGAGCCGGATCCGGGGATCAGTGCTCCTTCGGCGCCGTCTGTGTCGGAGCGCACTGTCCCTTCGGATCCGAGTGCTTGGCGCCGGCTCCGATCCACTCTTCGGATCCGAGGGGAGCCGATTGTCGGATCCTTTGGTCGAGGTCGGCTCCCTTCGGCTTTTGATGTAGTGGAGAGGGCTCTGTTGAGGGTCTCCGGACCCCGGCACTTGCCCGGCTCCGTCCCGCTCCCTCTGTACTGGGCCAGGCTTCCACCATCCGGCGCCTGGGACACCCCGTCTCCGTGGCCCAAGTTGCTCGTATGGAGCAAATTCCTGCTTGGACTCCTCTGACAGCCCCCAGAGGAGGCTCCTCATAGCATACGTCTAAGGAGGCACATTGACTCCTGAGTCTCTCACTGAAGACACGGACTTGGATGAAGGGAAGGCTCCCACGGTCACCCGAGGATGTCTCCTTGGAGACATCATGGAAATGCTCCGTATCAGGGGGTGGTCTGCCCCAAGTCTTCCTCGGACGAGTCCGTGTTCTTGGAGGCATTGAAGCGGGCCCGTCTACCTCTTGGGTGTCCCCTGCCGACCCCTGGTGGACCTTATTACCACCAGGGCGTGGAAGGAACCGGACACCGTGGAGCCAATTCCCAAAAGACCTGATAAAATCCTTAGCCCGCCTTCTGACAGGACCCATTGGAGTAAGGGGCCTCCTGTAGATGTCATGTTGATGGCGGCGCCACAAAGAGGAACTGGCTCAGGAGAGTCCCTCAGTCCACCCACCGAGCAAGGAGTCTCGGATGATGGACCGCTTGGGGAAGCGGATGTTCAGTTCGCGACCTTTCGGTAAGGGCGCTGAACTATTTGGCACATGTTATTCGGATGCAGCGAGACCTTATTAAAGCACGCTGCATCCCCTGAGTCCATTTCGGAGGAGGACAGAGCTCTGCACTCCACCAAAATGGCCACTCTTAGGTCAGTCACAATACTTATCGGCTACTCTCCCATGCTACGGAGGGCCGCTAGAGCTGCGGGACAGGACTGGTCACTGGACGTCAGGCCTGGCTCCGCCACTGCGATTTTTCTGAGCCCTTCAAGGCGTCGTTTAACGCCCCTTTGATGGTTCTGCTCTGTTTGGCAAGACCGTTCGAGGCGTTGACCCAGAGCGAGAAGGACGGGAAGACGCTGTCTGCCGTCGGAATCCGCTTCTCTGCACCCCAGAGGCCCTATTCTAGGAACCAAAAGGGTCAGAAGAAGATGTGGTTCCGAAGTCGCAGCAGTCCCAGCCTGCTCGGACAACCAGTCCTTCCGTGGCAGAGGAGGACAGGGAGGACGCCGCCCTAGAGGCAGAGGGGCTCCCAGAAACTTCGGGTCCAGGGAACCTTTCTCTGAACGGCCCGCAGCAGCCCTGAGGGTTGCCCGACTGCTCTACTCTGGAGGCAGTCGGGGGACGTTTTTCAGGGCACCTAGCGGCATGGGAGTCCATAACATCGGACCGCTGGGTTCTCCAAATCATATCCAGGGGATATCGCATTCCTTTCCTTCACCATCCAAAGATGAAGTCCCTCCCAGACGTACCACCCGGTCAAAGGGAGGCCGCTTTAGCAGAAATTGGCCATCTGCTAGAGAAAAGAGCCATCCAGCCCGTTCCCCCAGACCAGATCGGATCAGGGTTCTACTCCAGGTTCTTTTTAGTGCCAAAAAAGACGGGGGAACTAAGACCAATCCTAGACCTCTCTCTCCTGAATCTGGCAGTCCCCAAAGAAAAATTCCGAATGGTCACTCTACAATCTATTCTCCCCCTTCTGGGAGAAGGCCACTGGATGTGCTCGATAGATCTCAAGGACGTACTACCACATCCTAATGGACAGACGCTCAGGAGGTTTCTCCGCTTCGGCTGGGAGCCAGTCACTACCAGTTCGGGTCCTTCCCTTTGGTCTCACCACAGCCCCCAGGGTGTTTACCAAAGTACTAGCAGTGGTAGCGGCCCACCTGAGGCTTCAGGGGTGCAGGTCTTTCCCTACCTGGACGACTGGCTCCTTACCCAACAAGGCATCTACTTCTCTCGGCGAGACTCCTTTCTCCATCTTGCTCCATTTCTGGGCATCACAATAAATACAAACAAGTCCAACCTGGCACCCACTCAGCTCTTAGATTTCATAGGGGCCAGACTAGACACAAGGAGTTTACGAGCCTTCCTCACTGCGGACAGAGTTCTAAATCTGCAGCTCCAGGTGCGGGCCATTCTCCATTCATGTTCTGTTCCAGCGGAGTTGGTCCTGAGGGCTCTAGGGTCCATGGCTTCGTCGATAGCACTTCTTCCTCTTGCCAGGCTCAATATGCGCATTCTACAGTGGACGCTCTTAGTACAGTGGTCATACCTTGCTCTCCCATGCATCATCCCATAGCGATCAGCAAGGCTTGCAAGCGGTCCCTCTTGTGGTGGCTCCACTCCCCGGATCTCCACGAGGGTCGCCCATTTTGTGCTTCTCCCTACCTCGCCACGGTGACCACGGACGCCTCCCGCCTCGGGTGGGGGCACTTCGGCCGGACAGTCCAAGGCACGTGGAGCGATTCAGAGACCTTACTGCATATCAATGTTCTAGAGATGAGAGCAGTGCTCTTAGCGTTGCTAGCACTTCAGGACTTTCTTCCCTTGGGAACAATTGCGATTCAATCGGACAATATGTCTGTTGTCTGGTACATCAACAAGCAAGGGGAACAAGGTCTTACCCTCTTTGTCGAGGCCATGAGAGTTTGGGAATGGGCAATCTCCACCAATCGCTTTCTCATAGCAACGCACATTCCGGTCGGTCCAACATCCTAGCGGACAAGCTCAGTCGCACCATTCTGACCCCTTACGAGTGGTCTCTCAATTGTCAAGTAGCGGAACGCATATTCGCACGGTGGGGAACCCTTCATGCGATCTTTTTGCCTCTCCCTCAAACACCAAGTGCGACAGTCTTTTCGCTCTGATACCTCCTCCCGGAGGTACCCCAAGAGACGCTCTGGTGCATGCTTGGCCACCCGGTCTTCTGTATGCCTATCCACCCTTGCCTCTGATGCTGCAAGTTCTTCAGAAAGCCTCTCGGGTGGGTTGCAGAATGATTCTCATTGCTCCGTTCTGGCCTCGACAGATCTGGTTCCCCTTCCTAAGGTCTCACTCGGTGAATCCTCCTTGGATTCTAGATCCTATTCGGATCTGATATCCCATCCATCCTGCATTCCTCCTCCGAACCTGGACAGCCTGAAGCTGACCGCTTGGCTGCTCCAGTTCCACTCTTGATAAGGACTCCCGGTATCTCTTCAACGGTAAAGGCTATTTTGGTGGCGGCTCATAAACCATCCACTAGAAAGGTTTACCAAGCAAATGGAAACGTTTCTCTGTGTGGAGCGGCAAGGCCTAGATCCCTTCACGGTTCCTCTCCCTGTAGTGCTTGATTTTCTAACCTCTCTCTTTAATGATGGTGCCAGCAGTTCCACAGTCAAAGTTCAACTGGCGGCAATTTCTCACTATCACATTGGTCAAGAGTCTAATCCTCTTATGTCAGCCAAATTGTGCAAAACTTTTCTTAAAGGTACTTTCCTTCTCAGGCCCCCTATAAAGCAAGCAGTTCCTCCTTGGGACCTTTCTTTGGTCCTACAGGCCTTGACCGCTCCCCCTTTCGAGCCAGCTACAGTGGACCTCAAATTCTTGTCTTACAAGACAGCCTTTTTGGTAGCCATTACATCAGCCAAGAGAGTTTCTGAACTTCAAGCTTTATCAGCTAAACCTCCTTACTTGGTTTTTAATCCGGACCGTGCCCCCCCCAGGACCAACCCTTCCTTCCTTCCTAAAATCGCTTCCGAGGCAAAATCAATCAATCCATTAACCTCCTGTTTTCTTCCCTAAGTATGAAAACAAAGGTGAATATAGGCTACACTCACTAGATGTTCACAGGCAACTAAGATTTTATCTCAACAGGACAGCTGGTCATAGGCAATCCGACCAGCTGTTTATTTCCTTTGCAAAATTCAATTTGGGCAAGCCAATTTCCAAAGTTTCTCTGTCCCGCTGGATTTCACAGTGCATTTTATTGGCTTATCAAGCGTCAGGAAGGCCCGCGGAGGGTGTTCATGCCCATTCAACCCGGTCAGTATCTACCTCAGCAGCCTTCAAGGCTAGGATTCCTCTGGATGATATTTGTGCAGCAGCTACATGGGCTTCATCTCATACATTTATTTCTCACTATAAGTTGGATCTTGCATCCAGGGGTAGAGCATCCTTTGGGTCGCCCGTGCTCCGGAATATCCTTCCATGATGGCCCAAGATTCAGGTAGCTGGGGACTCTGTCCCACAGGTTGCAGACAAATGAATATCCTACTTCAGATTTAGAAGTTATGTACTCACCATAACGTTCCATCTGAGTAGGTGTATTCATTTGTCTGCAACCATCCCGCCCTCCTATCCCCCTGGCCTTTCAGTTTCCTGCATATTACTTGTTACCCTTTTGAGGGTATTGTTGCTTTGGCAAACTCGATCTGAGGTCATGAGGGTAGAGCAGGGCATTATGGGTGAGGGGAGGAGCTGAGAGCTTGGATCCATAGCTGGAAACTATGCCGGTTCGGATCCGATATCGGATCCATAACCCACAGGTTGCAGACAAATGAATACACCTACTCAGATGGAACGTTATGGTGAGTACATAACTTCTAATTTCTTCTCATCTGCACTCTTCATTGATCTCTCAAAAGCTTTCAATATGGTAAACCAACCTCTGCTAATAAATATTCTTAAGTCCCTTTCTTTTGACACTCAGGCTGTTCAGTGGTTCAATTCCTACCTCAGCAGCAGGCAGTGCTCTGGGAGAACAATCTTTCATCCCACTTGCCAGTCACCTTGGAAGTCCCTCAAGGCTCCATTTTAGGACCTCTCCTCTTCTCACTTTTTATCAATGACCTATACATAGCAATTCCTCAAGCCACCTGTATACAATATCCAGATGATTCTACGCTCATATGTTCAGCCAACTCCTCATCTGAACTGCAATCCTTGACTCAGAAAGTATTTAACACAGTGGAGACATGGTTCTTAAAACATTGCCTCCTCTTGAATCCCAAAAAAACTAAGCTTCTCCTCTTTACTCCTACCAGCATGTCCTCCCCTATAGAATTTTCAGTCATCTCTAACAACAGCACCCTCATATCCCCTGACTTTACCACCAAACTCTTAGGAATTACAATAGATAATAACCATAACTTTGATAACCATATTAACAACACTATAAAAACATTAAACAAAAAAATGGGCTCCCTATACAGGATCAAATCCTTCCTAACTCCAACAGCTAGAACCACAATTGCCCACTCCCACCTAATCTCAACTCTTCTTTATGCCTCACCCATATATACTAACCTGAAAAAAAAAAACCTTCTCAAACTAGCCAACTCCTACAATAACATTGCCAGATTTGCCACTGGGAACCCCTTCAGAACCCACCACTGTCAGAATGTACAGCAGCTAAGTTGGCTCGAACTTCAGAACCAACTACAACTTCCCCAACTTACCATTGCCCATAAGATCCTTAGTCAAGGCAATAAGAGCACTGATAAACCCAGACAAAACAAAATAACGAAGATGCACAGACTGGCTGAAAAATATATGTCCTTTACTTCGAATATGTTAAACCCAATACAAAATAAAATACAAAAAAGCAAGTGTAGTAAGCGCTTTCGTTTGGCTGTTGCCAAACTTTTTCAAACAAGTAAACGACAGTCAAACGAAAGCGCTTACTACACTTGATTTTTTGTATTTTATTTTGTATCGGGTTTAACATATTAAAAGTAAAGATCCTTAATCAACCTAATAACACTCCTATACTTTCAAACCTCATAATCCCCTACAAAAATCTCAATAGTTTACGCTCTTCTAACAAACTTCGAGTTAGCATAAGCAAATCCAACAACTTGGCAGATGATTCTCTATTCTCAAACACTGCAGGAAGAAACTGGAACCTACTACCTAGTGAACTAACTTCACTTCGTTCCCTACCCCTCTTCAAACAAAATCTCAAAAGACACCTCAAAACACATTGGTTATGCCCCTGCAGCAACCCTGACTAATTTTCTGTTTTTACTACTATTTCCATGATCCTACTTGTATACTAACTCAATATTGCTTGCTATTTCAGAAAGGCGTACTGAAATCTAGGATACTTAAATGAACTACCTTTTGTGAACATCATGTACTATTTACTGTAAATTATCTCTTGTATCTTATTCTTAAATGCATTGTTTTATCCTGTATACCAATTATTTTGTCATCTTTTCTTCCTGTTACTACTGCTTTGCTGTCTTTGTAATCCTTTATTTAGCTTATTGTTAAGACTGCTTTTTTTATTACTGCTTTGTGATACTTTTGGAACTTTTCTCCCCCGGCCTCTACTGAAAATGGACATATATCTAGTTACGGTCAACAAATATAAAATAAAATAAGTAAATAAATTAACAAATCCTGTTGTGAAGCTGAGTTTCTTATATGTACTTTAAGAAAATTAGTGCAGTCTGTTCATTGCAGTTTCTTTGGTACAGCAGAAAATTTCAGGATTTCTCTGTATATTCTAATTCTACTAATTTTTGAAACAGATCTTGAGCAGCCTGATATTTAGCCACTCCCCCTTTTCTTTTCATGCTCTGATTTTCTGGAGTTTTATCAGCTCATCTGAATAGCTACTTAAGTCTTTTTATGTCTTTTTTCTAACTTTTGTTATTTGACTTTGTATTCTTCCAGTGAATCACTTATTTTAAATACCAATGAATACGTGGCATTTATTTTTTCTCCAAATTGAAGGAAGCCAACTTCTGTACCAGAGATGAAACCCGAACCGCTTTTTTCTGAACATTTTATTTATTTATTTAACATTTGTTTACCTGGAAGGTCCGACTGGGACTGACACCATTTTCAGTGGAGGCCCAGGGAAAAACCACTTTGGAATGTGGGAGGAAACCTGAGCACCCAGAGGAAACCCACACAAACACAGGGAGGACATGCAGACTCCACACAGAAGGCACCCCAGCCGAGAATTGAACCGGAGAGCCTCTTGCTGTGAGGCAACAACACTAACTGCTGCACCATTGTGCAGCCCATCTACAAGGCTGTTTCCCACCCGAGTTTTTTTCTTCTTCATTTCTAGGTGACTTCTCTTTCTTTCTTCAGATTTATTCTTTGTTGACATCCAGGCAGTGTAGTGATTAGTGAGTAACTGAACTGTACCCAAATAGCTTTTACTGGCTTTTGTAAGCTACTTTATTTTTCTCACAAGGAGAGTCCTAAATAATCTGCTTTTCAGAGTGCAGACTTTGTGGAATTCCTATACATATCTTTATGATATCTTAAGGTTATTACTTGCATGACAATGGCTTAAGTTAGTAGTGTTTCCTTCCTGGACCTCTGCTGAAAATGAGCTTCTCTCGGTCAGGTTATCCTAGTCAACAAAATGCAAATAAGTAGATATTTCTATATCCTCCATCATCAGCATGTACATCTCTTTCTTAGTTGTAAGCTGCATTTTATATTCATTGCAACCTAGCTCATTCCATGCTTGTGACACACACAAAAAAATGAGAAACAATTGCATCATAATGACTCCATACAGAACAGACTTTTCCGCAACAGTTACTAAAACAAACCTGCCCTGTTCTGTAGCAGAATTAAACATTAACATTACCCTTTTTAAGCTGTGTTCAGTGGGAGACATCATATTTTATTTTGAGATGCTGGTTTATGGGGTGAAACAGCACTGCTCTTCTACCACACCTCTGTGCCTCCATTATGGCAATCTACATTCTTTCTTTCCAGCATTATTACCTTAGCATCCTGGTCCTTATTCCTGAAACACTCTGTGGTAATTTTAAAATCTGTTGATTCTGTGTTGTCCCGTGTCTTGACAGTTGGGTTATCTGCCTCAAGGCACATCCAAGCAGGCATTTTTTTTCTGAGCTTCTACAGCACTTGCCCTCCTGTCTTTTGTAATGCACTGCGCAAGCAGCATCACCTCAGATATACTTTGCCTCTCTTTTAGTCAGAAGTGATTCTCCAACCCTCAGCTTTTGCAAGATTTTTGATCAGATAAGTACAAATATTTCTTCATATCTCCTTTCATGGTGTTTTTGTACTTTTAGTGGGGGATTTTCTGCTGTTTTAGCTAAGTTTTCCAACTTAAAAAAGGTTTCCTCTCTATTTCTGCTCTTACAAATGCTTACCTCAAGCTGCCCATTTATTTCTCGGTTTGGATGTCATCCTTCAATTTTATGTTGGGTTATGGAAAAGGCTTCAGGTTTCAAAAAATGCCGCAAGTACATATTTAAGATCCCACCTCAGGATCTGCACTCACGGTATGTTTATTGTGTAGGACCTAATTATTTAAGTGCATCTTGTGACATTTGTTTGTCCCTTTGCCAATGGACCGTTATGGACAACAAAACCAAGCTGATTCTTCAGGGCATTCCCCCCTGCACAACAGGAGGTTTGTCAGGGTCCTTTAGTGATCCTCTGTGCTGAGAAGTGAGTAGCTAAATCTTCAATTTGGGCAAATCCAGAGAAAAAAGTAAGGATAAAGATACAGATCTATGGATACAGATGGTGGCAAAGATAGGAATTGTGAGAAGGATAAATTAAAAAAGGAAACAATCTGCAGACTCAGCTCCTGCTGGTGCAGCTCCACAGATCACAAAATTCATGGTACATTTTTCATCCTTGGTGCTGATCTTTTGGGATCTGTCCTGACTCCATACTCCAATTCTCCCTTTGAGCAAATCTGAAACAATTATTTAAGATTGTTTTCTAAAAATAATTCTGTCTTTGGAGTCCTGATTCCTCAGAGAGGGAACTCTCTAGGTTTATGATTTCAGGATCACCTTTTTGCAGTGTCCATTACGTCAATCACATCCTCCAAAGAATCGAGGACAAAGATTGAGACAAGATGATGAGAGCCATTGTGAAGGCTCAGATAAATATGGGAGCCATTCATTTCCCCTCCACTTCAAGGGAAGAAAGAGCTGGCCCACCTACTGTCATTACCATTACTCCTTCTTGGGTCCTAATTTTATATCTGGTGGTTTTGGAACCACTGCTGCCCTGATTATTCATCTGTTTTCTTTGGCAACCTTGATGCTGAGTCTGATCCATTTGACTCTGGACTCTTTGAATCCGATGGGGTCCTGAAGCCAAGATGTCAATGCTATTAATCCATAGGTGGGATAGACTCCCATTTATCTGGTCTGTCATCCATGTGTGCTTTGATCCTTGACATTTCAGTCCTGGTCTCAGCCTTGGATCCGGCTGGGTCATTCGCTGTTGGGGTTTGATCTTCTGATCCTTCAGCATTGGATTCTGGGCCAGATCAGAGACCATCTCCCTCATCACCATTGGCTAAGCCCTCTGCCTTTGAGATCTTCAAGAAGACTTGGGCCCAACAATCGACTGTGGAAGGGGATGTATCTCCTACTTTGGCTCCCCTAGACTTCCCAGAGTATCTGTGACTATTGGCACTCATCATCTTTCACAGGGACAGCCTGTTTCAGAGAGTTGGGAGCCATTCCTTTCTGAAGGGACCAGGGACACTTTATTACTCTTAAACTCCTTCCCACTTGAACAGCACAGAAGGTATAAATGTAAGAGGAGTCACTTCTCAATGACTCTGACCTCAGTGAAGAAGGATCTCGAGATCTCCCCCTCAGGACATTCCATTTGGTGAGTTGATAGATTTGTTAAATCAAAGGAAGAATTGACCCACTGGCATCCTTTCTTCCAGATGAGGAAGTGTATTTCAAGGGCTTTGAAGTGGGCCCATCTGTCTTCTGGGTAGTCACAACTACTGATTGACTTATTGATGATTTTTGGCAGAGGTCCTGGTGGGATCCTGATGTGTTGGAACCAACCCCTTGCAAACCAGAGAAGTACTTTTCCCTCCCAGTGATGACCACATTGGAGCAAAGGTCCTCTTGTCAACTCTATTGTTATTGCATTAGTCACCGGTAAGGAGGTATCTAGAGAGATCCATGGTCCATCCATCTAACAGGAGACTGATGAATCATTTTGAAGCGTGTATGCTTCAGGGATTTTTTCCTGTTAGAGCATTAAATTACATTTTTCGTATTACCAGGTTCCAGAGAGAGACTTAGTGAGCTATTCAAGTCCATTAGGAGGCTTCAGGCAGCAGAGTCTAGGAAGTCCATAGAATCACAGCTGGCTATCATGCTTCGAGAGCAGCAGAAAATAATAGTGCTGTACTGACATTGCTATATGTTACTATGTTTGGCTGTGGCTATGTGATTTCACAGACAACTTTAATGCAGCCTTTCCTAATGCTCCCTATGATGGGTCATCTCTGGTTGGGACAAGGTAAAAGGTACTTTGTCTTAAGATAGAGCTAGAGGTCAAAAGATTGTCTACATTGTGAGTTAATTTCTTTAACCCTCAAAGACCCTTCTCTAGGAATCAGAGAGAGAGGAGAGGGAAGCATCTCTGGTTCAGAAAGTCCCAGCATATTTTGCCTCTGATTCCTACTTTAACAGAGCACCCCTAAGGGGGGAAATCCATTTGGCACCACCCAAGAAGAAGAGGTCCTTTTTCTGATAAACCCCTTCAGCATTTCTGAAAAATTGCTTGTATGCTTCCTTCTGGAGGTTGTCAGGGGATGCTTATCTCTTCACTTGGAAGTTTGGATGGCCATTACACAGGATTCTTGGGTAAAGACATTAATATACAGAGACTACATAATTAATTTTAAAGACAGACTGATCCGATGTTCTTCATCTCACATTGCTGCAGTCCTTACATATGGGTAGTCCGCTGTCCTCGGTCGGCCCGAATACCAAAGTATTAGGCTGACGTCGGTCAAGGCGCTTAAAACTGACATCAGGACGTCAGGGTACAAAAGCGCATGACCGACGTCATTTCCTCAGTCTTTTTTGCCGCATGGTCCGATGCAGAAGCAGCGTTGCAAGTGCCGTTCGGCGTTCTGAAATTTTTCGAATTCGGAGTTTCAGACTGAATCCAAGTTGGCTAAGTACCTGCTGGGAAATATTTTGTTTTTTCTTGCCTCAGTGTTTTACCGGATGTCAGAAAAGTGAATAACTGTATTTCTTGTGGGAAACAGATACCGCATAGGGATTATCATTCTTTGTGTATTCCTTGTTTGGGGCCTGAGCACGACGTTGTTGGGTGCCGCTTTTGTGCTAGGTTCAATAAACGCACTATTGCGAAGGTTAGATTGTGCTAGGCTGGTCTTTGGGAAGCGGTGCAATTATAATATGCCGCCGGATTCTCCGGCCCGCTTCTGAAGCGCAAAGACAAAGCAGTTAAACCCAGGCAGATGAGTCGTCCGCTCCGGACGCCGGTTCTTTAGAGGTTTCAGTGGAACCGTGGTTCCGACGGAGACTTCTCTGGAGTCTCAGGGGAGACTTTGATTTTGCAGGAGGTGGTCTCTCAGGAGGCAGGTCAGGCTGAAGGGGCTTCTCAAGTTACTGTACTCCCTCCCTTCCTAGGTGGTTAGGCCTTCTCCTTCTGTTTCCAAGGCTTCTCCCAGAGGCAGGCCAGTTTAGCTTCTGTTGGTGTCACTCTAGTTCAGCAGGGTCTGTGCCTAAGAAGCACATGCTTAAAATGGCAGAAGATTTGATTACTCTGATTAGAGGTTCTTTGCCCTCCTGATAAGAGGCCTAGGGTGGAGCCAGAGTTGGGAAGTTTTGAGCAGGCTTCGGATGTTTCAGAGTCTTCAGCTGAAGACTTGCAGGAGTACTCTCCTTATTCTGATTCTGATGCAGATGATTCCACTCCTTCTGCTTCTCCTCCAGAGGATTTTTCTTTTCAGAGACACTTCATTCTATGAGGGAACATTTTAAGTGGGAAGGTCAGGACTTCTCTGATTCTCGGAAAAGGCTTAGGGAATTTTTGCTGTTACCCCAGCATAGGCCCTTGGCTATACCCCTGTTCTGGATGTTGTGGAAGATGTGTTTGCAGAGGCTTCACTTAATCCTGATTCTCTGCCTCCTGCTCCTGTTAAACCGGATAGGTATTACAGGGTGCCTGAGGCTCATAAATATCTTTATAAGAGTCCTAGGGCGGACCCAGAAACTATTAGTCAGGGACCTAAGGTGTCAAGGCCTCTGTTGTAAAAATCCGGTTCCTCTAGATAAAGAAGCCAGAGCTTTGGATAGATGGGGAAAAAGGTCTATACATCTTCTACCTTAGCTATGAGGGCTTTGAATTGCCAGTTTCATATGTTGAAATATCAAAACTTTCTTCTTTCTCAATTGAAGTCTAAGGTGGATGCTCTGGAAGGCATTGAGTGTAAGGAATTACAAGATTTGGTGCATGTCTCTGAACAGGTGGGTAAGCATTCATTACAGTGTGGTTTTGATGCTGTGCAGGCCTCGTCTAGGGTGGCTGCCACTGGCTCAGTTCTTCAGGCACGCCTGGCTGAAGGATCAGAATTTATCTGACCATGTTAAGACAAGGATTTTGGATGCTCCTTTGCAGTCTGGTGTGTTGTTTGGTTCACCTGTGAGTCAGTCTTGAAGAAAATGGAAGACAAGGCTAAGTCTATGCAGGCTGTTAAAGATTTTTGCAAGTTCAGCCTCCAAGTTTAGTAGGAATTGGCCTGCTAAGGGGTGGACGTATCCTTCTTATGATTCTCAGTCTAGGGGTAGATCTAGACGTGGTAGGGGCAGAGCTCAGAGTTCTTTCAGGCCTAGAACAGGGAGTTCTCCTGCACAATCTTCGGTGAGGGCAGGGGCCAGTCCTTTCGTAAACAGGCCCAATGACCTACTTTTCGGCTGCCAGATCCTTCTTGCCTGGCAGCACCTTTGGGAGGAAGGTTAGCACTCTTCAAGGAAAATTGGATGTTGATTACCCAGGACAAATGGGTATTGGATATCATACACCCAAAAAAGGTTTTATTTATTTATTTAACATTTGTTTACCTGGAAGGTCCGACTGGGACTGACACCATTTTCAGTGGAGGCCCAGGGAAACCACTTTGGAATGTGGGAGGAAACCTGAGCACCCAGAGGAAACCCACACAAACACAGGAGGACATGCAGACTCCACACAGAAGGCACCCAGCCGAGAATTGAACCGGAGAGCCTCTTGCTGTGAGGCAACAACACTAACTGCTGCACCATTGTGCAGCCCATCTACAAGGCTGTTTCCCACCCGAGTTTTTTTCTTCTTCATTTCTAGGTGACTTCTCTTTCTTTCTTCAGATTTATTCTTTGTTGACATCCAGGCAGTGTAGTGATTAGTGAGTAACTGAACTGTACCCAAATAGCTTTTACTGGCTTTTGTAAGCTACTTTATTTTTCTCACAAGGAGAGTCCTAAATAATCTGCTTTTCAGAGTGCAGACTTTGTGGAATTCCTATACATATCTTTATGATATCTTAAGGTTATTACTTGCATGACAATGGCTTAAGTTAGTAGTGTTTCCTTCCTGGACCTCTGCTGAAAATGAGCTTCTCTCGGTCAGGTTATCCTAGTCAACAAAATGCAAATAAGTAGATATTTCTATATCCTCCATCATCAGCATGTACATCTCTTTCTTAGTTGTAAGCTGCATTTTATATTCATTGCAACCTAGCTCATTCCATGCTTGTGACACACACAAAAATGAGAAACAATTGCATCATAATGACTCCATACAGAACAGACTTTTCCAACAGTTACTAAAACAAACCTGCCCTGTTCTGTAGCAGAATTAAACATTAACATTACCCTTTTTAAGCTGTGTTCAGTGGGAGACATCATATTTTATTTTGAGATGCTGGTTTATGGGGTGAAACAGCACTGCTCTTCTACCACACCTCTGTGCCTCCATTATGGCAATCTACATTCTTTCTTTCCAGCATTATTACCTTAGCATCCTGGTCCTTATTCCTGAAACACTCTGTGGTAATTTTAAAATCTGTTGATTCTGTGTTGTCCCGTGTCTTGACAGTTGGGTTATCTGCCTCAAGGCACATCCAAGCAGGCATTTTTTTTCTGAGCTTCTACAGCACTTGCCCTCCTGTCTTTTGTAATGCACTTTCGCAGCAGCATCACCTCAGATATACTTTGCCTCTCTTTAGTCAGAAGTGATTCTCCAACCCTCAGCTTTTGCAAGATTTTTGATCAGATAAGTACAAATATTTCTTCATATCTCCTTTCATGGTGTTTTTGTACTTTTAGTGGGGGATTTTCTGCTGTTTTAGCTAAGTTTTCCAACTTAAAAAAGGTTTCCTCTCTATTTCTGCTCTTACAAATGCTTACCTCAAGCTGCCCATTTATTTCTCGGTTTGGATGTCATCCTTCAATTTTATGTTGGGTTATGGAAAAGGCTTCAGGTTTCAAAAAATGCCGCAAGTACATATTTAAGATCCCACCTCAGGATCTGCACTCACGGTATGTTTATTGTGTAGGACCTAATTATTTAAGTGCATCTTGTGACATTTGTTTGTCCCTTTGCCAATGGACCGTTATGGACAACAAAACCAAGCTGATTCTTCAGGGCATTCCCCCCTGCACAACAGGAGGTTTGTCAGGGTCCTTTAGTGATCCTCTGTGCTGAGAAGTGAGTAGCTAAATCTTCAATTTGGGCAAATCCAGAGAAAAAAGTAAGGATAAAGATACAGATCTATGGATACAGATGGTGGCAAAGATAGGAATTGTGAGAAGGATAAATTAAAAAAGGAAACAATCTGCAGACTCAGCTCCTGCTGGTGCAGCTCCACAGATCACAAAATTCATGGTACATTTTTCATCCTTGGTGCTGATCTTTTGGGATCTGTCCTGACTCCATACTCCAATTCTCCCTTTGAGCAAATCTGAAACAATTATTTAAGATTGTTTTCTAAAAATAATTCTGTCTTTGGAGTCCTGATTCCTCAGAGAGGGAACTCTCTAGGTTTATGATTTCAGGATCACCTTTTTGCAGTGTCCATTACGTCAATCACATCCTCCAAAGAATCGAGGACAAAGATTGAGACAAGATGATGAGAGCCATTGTGAAGGCTCAGATAAATATGGGAGCCATTCATTTCCCCTCCACTTCAAGGGAAGAAAGAGCTGGCCCACCTACTGTCATTACCATTACTCCTTCTTGGGTCCTAATTTTATATCTGGTGGTTTTGGAACCACTGCTGCCCTGATTATTCATCTGTTTTCTTTGGCAACCTTGATGCTGAGTCTGATCCATTTGACTCTGGACTCTTTGAATCCGATGGGGTCCTGAAGCCAAGATGTCAATGCTATTAATCCATAGGTGGGATAGACTCCCATTTATCTGGTCTGTCATCCATGTGTGCTTTGATCCTTGACATTTCAGTCCTGGTCTCAGCCTTGGATCCGGCTGGGTCATTCGCTGTTGGGGTTTGATCTTCTGATCCTTCAGCATTGGATTCTGGGCCAGATCAGAGACCATCTCCCTCATCACCATTGGCTAAGCCCTCTGCCTTTGAGATCTTCAAGAAGACTTGGGCCCAACAATCGACTGTGGAAGGGGATGTATCTCCTACTTTGGCTCCCCTAGACTTCCCAGAGTATCTGTGACTATTGGCACTCATCATCTTTCACAGGGACAGCCTGTTTCAGAGAGTTGGGAGCCATTCCTTTCTGAAGGGACCAGGGACACTTTATTACTCTTAAACTCCTTCCCCACTTGAACAGCACAGAAGGTATAAATGTAAGAGGAGTCACTTCTCAATGACTCTGACCTCAGTGAAGAAGGATCTCGAGATCTCCCCCTCAGGACATTCCATTTGGTGAGTTGATAGATTTGTTAAATCAAAGGAAGAATTGACCCACTGGCATCCTTTCTTCCAGATGAGGAAGTGTATTTCAAGGGCTTTGAAGTGGGCCCATCTGTCTTCTGGGTAGTCACAACTACTGATTGACTTATTGATGATTTTTGGCAGAGGTCCTGGTGGGATCCTGATGTGTTGGAACCAACCCCTTGCAAACCAGAGAAGTACTTTTCCCTCCCAGTGATGACCACATTGGAGCAAAGGTCCTCTTGTCAACTCTATTGTTATTGCATTAGTCACCGGTAAGGAGGTATCTAGAGAGAGATCCATGGTCCATCCATCTAACAGGGAGACTGATGAATCATTTTGGGAAGCGTGTGTATGCTTCAGGGATTTTTTCCTGTTAGAGCATTAAATTACATTTTTCGTATTACCAGGTTCCAGAGAGAGACTTAGTGAGCTATTCAAGTCCATTAGGAGGCTTCAGGCAGCAGAGTCTAGGAAGTCCATAGAATCACAGCTGGCTATCATGCTTCGAGAGCAGCAGAAAATAATAGTGCTGTACTGACATTGCTATATGTTACTATGTTTGGCTGTGGCTATGTGATTTCACAGACAACTTTAATGCAGCCTTTCCTAATGCTCCCTATGATGGGTCATCTCTGGTTGGGACAAGGTAAAAGGTACTTTGTCTTAAGATAGAGCTAGAGGTCAAAAGATTGTCTACATTGTGAGTTAATTTCTTTAACCCTCAAAGACCCTTCTCTAGGAATCAGAGAGAGAGGAGAGGGAAGCATCTCTGGTTCAGAAAGTCCCAGCATATTTTGCCTCTGATTCCTACTTTAACAGAGCACCCCTAAGGGGGGAAATCCATTTGGCACCACCCAAGAAGAAGAGGTCCTTTTTCTGATAAACCCCTTCAGCATTTCTGAAAAATTGCTTGTATGCTTCCTTCTGGAGGTTGTCAGGGGATGCTTATCTCTTCACTTGGAAGTTTGGATGGCCATTACACAGGATTCTTGGGTAAAGACATTAATATACAGAGACTACATAATTAATTTTAAAGACAGACTGATCCGATGTTCTTCATCTCACATTGCTGCAGTCCTTACATATGGGTAGTCCGCTGTCCTCGGTCGGCCCGAATACCAAAGTATTAGGCTGACGTCGGTCAAGGCGCTTAAAACTGACATCAGGACGTCAGGGTACAAAAGCGCATGACCGACGCCATTCCTCAGTCTTTTGCCGCATGGTCCGATGCAGAAGCAGCGTTGCAAGTGCCGTTCGGCGTTCTGAAATTTTTCGAATTCGGAGTTTCAGACTGAATCCAAGTTGGCTAAGTACCCCGTTGGGAAATATTTTGTTTTTTTCTTGCCTCAGTGTTTTACCGGATGTCAGAAAAAGTGAATAACTGTATTTCTTGTGGGAAACAGATACCGCATAGGGATTATCATTCTTTGTGTATTCCTTGTTTGGGGCCTGAGCACGACGTTGTTGGGTGCCGCTTTTGTGCTAGGTTCAATAAACGCACTATTAAGCGAAGGTTAGATTGTGCTAGGCTGGTCTTTGGGAAGCGGTGCAATTATAATATGCCGCCGGATTCTCCGGCCCGCTTCTCTTGAAGAAGCGCAAAGACAAAGCAGTTAAACCCAGGCAAGATGAGTCGTCCGTTCCGGACGCCGGTTCTTTAGAGGCTTCAGTGGAACCGGTGGTTCCGACGGAGACTTCTCTGGAGTCTCAGGGGGAGACTTTGATTTTGCAGGAGGTGGTCTCTCAGGAGGCAGGTCAGGCTGAAGGGGCTTCTCAAGTTACTGTACTCCCCTCCCTTCCTAGGGTGGTTAGGCCTTCTCCTTCTGTTTCCAAGGCTTCTCCCAGAGGCAGGCCAGTTTTAGCTTCTGTTGGTGTCACTCCTAGTTCAGCAGGGTCTGTGCCTAAGAAGCACATGCTTAAAATGGCAGAAGATTTGATTACTCTGATTAGAGGTTCTTTGCCCCCTCCTGATAAGAGGCCTAGGGTGGAGCCAGAGTTGGGAAGTTTTGAGCAGGCTTGGATGTTTCAGAGTCTTCAGCTGAAGACTTGCAGGAGTACTCTCCTTATTCTGATTCTGATGCAGATGATTCCACTCCTTCTGCTTCTCCTCCAGAGGATTTTTCTTTTCAGAGACACTTCATTCTATGAGGGAACATTTTAAGTGGGAAGGTCAGGACTTCTCTGATTCTCGGAAAAGGCTTAGGGAATTTTGCTGTTACCCCAGCATAGGCCCTTGGCTATACCCCTGTTCTGGATGTTGTGGAAGATGTGTTTGCAGAGGCTTCACTTAATCCTGATTCTCTGCCTCCTGCTCCTGTTAAACCGGATAGGTATTACAGGGTGCCTGAGGCTCATAAATATCTTTATAAGAGTCCTAGGGCGGACCCAGAAACTATTAGTCAGGGACCTAAGGGTGTCAAGGCCTCTGTTGTAAAAATCCGGTTCCTCTAGATAAAGAAGCCAGAGCTTTGGATAGATGGGGAAAAAGGTCTATACATCTTCTACCTTAGCTATGAGGGCTTTGAATTGCCAGTTTCATATGTTGAAATATCAAAACTTTCTTCTTTCTCAATTGAAGTCTAAGGTGGATGCTCTGGCGGAAGGCATTGAGTGTAAAGAATTACAAGATTTGGTGCATGTCTCTGAACAGGTGGGTAAGCATTCATTACAGTGTGGTTTTGATGCTGTGCAGGCCTCGTCTAGGGTGGCTGCCACTGGCTCAGTTCTTCGCAGGTACGCCTGGCTGAAGGATCAGAATTTATCTGACCATGTTAAGACAAGGATTTTGGATGCTCCTTTGCAGTCTGGTGTGTTGTTTGGTTCACCTGTGGAGTCAGTCTTGAAGAAAATGGAAGACAAGGCTAAGTCTATGCAGGCTGTTAAAGATTTTTGCAAGTTCAGCCTCCAAGTTTAGTAGGAATTGGCCTGCTAAGGGGTGGACGTATCCTTCTTATGATTCTCAGTCTAGGGGTAGATCTAGACGTGGTAGGGGCAGAGCTCAGAGTTCTTTCAGGCCTAGAACAGGAAGTTCTCCTGCACAATCTTCGGTGAGGGCAGGGGCCAGTCCTTTCGTAAACAGGCCCAATGACCTACTTTTCAGCTGCCAGATCCTTCTTGCCTGGCAGCACCTTTGGGAGGAAGGTTAGCACTCTTCAAGGAAAATTGGATGTTGATTACCCAGGACAAATGGGTATTGGATATCATACACCAGGGTTACAAGTTTTATTTCCATACCTTGCCTCCTTTCAAAGGCATGCCGGACGTTCCTCCTCAGCAAAGACTAGAGGCTCACAAACAAATTTCTCTACTACTTCAAATAGGGGCCATACAACCGGTCCCTCTGCCAGAAGTGGGCCTAGGGTTTTATTCTCGCCTGTTTCTAGTACCAAAGAAAGGAAACACGTGGAGACCAATTTTGGATTTATCTATCCTCAACACATATCTGGACATTCCCAAGTTCAAAATGTTGACGTTACAACAGCTTTTACCTCTGCTGGGCAAAGATCACTGGATGGTGACTCTGGATCTCAAGGAGGCTTACCTTCATGTTCCTATCAGGCCCAGTTGCAGGAAGTATCTGCGTTTTCGGGCTGGGACTTCACATTATCAGTTCTCTGCATTGCCCTTTGGCTTATCTACTGCGCCCAAAGTGTTCACGAAGGTTCTGGCTCCAGTGGTAGCTTTCTTCAGGCTAAGAGGAATACAAATCTATCCTTATTTGGACGATTGCTTGATTCTGGCCCAAGAAAAGGATGAACTTCTTCATCATCTACAGTATGTGATGGCAGTGTTAAGATGCCTGGGGTATTCTGTGAACGAAATAAAGTCCAGTCTAGTACCCTCTCAGGACATGTGCTTTCTGGGTGTGAGACTGAATACAGCATCCCAGATGGCCTTTTTGACCCCGGACAAACAAAAGCATCTTTCTCTTTACTTCCACCAATTGTCTCGTCAGTCCAGGCTGACTGCAAGGACAGTCCTTCAAGCCTTGGGGTTCATGGCATCTTGTATTCTGGTACTCCCCAATGCCAAACTGCATATGAGGAAGCTACAATGGTATCTCAAGAATGTATGGACACAGCACTGCCAAGATTTGGACACTGTCATTCAGATAATACCTTGCATTCAAAAGGAGTTTTGTGGTGGGCTCAGGAATGTCACCTAAACAAGGGACTCTCTGTGACCCGGCCAGAGGCGAGTCAGATTTTAACGACAGATGCCTCAGGCAAAGCTTGGGGAGCTCATCTAAATGGAAAATGGGTACAAGACACGTGGCCTGCCAGACTTCAACATCTACATATCAACTTGAAGGAGATGTTAGCAGTCCAATTTGCATTGATAGCTTTCAAGGATTTACTTCTTCCAGGGCAGGTGTTGATTCAAACAGACAACACAACTGTCATGTGGTACATCAACAAGCAAGGGGAACGATTCTTATCCTCTATGCAGGCAAGCAATGATTTTGTGGGAGACTGCTCTCAGTTTACAGCTAAATCTTCAGGCAAGGTTTCTGCCAGGAGCACAGAACTCCTTAGCAGATGTGTTGAGCAGACAAATTATGGATCCTCACGAGTGGAAATTGGATCCTCATGTATTTCAGAGATTGACAGTGTTATGGGGAACTCCAGACATAGATCTGTTCGCTTCTCCACTAAATTACCAGCTGCCAAAGTTTTGCACAAAAAGGTTTCATCCCACAGCTTGGAAGGTGGATGCTCTCTCATTCAATTGGAGCAATCTTCACGTGTATGCCTTTCCACCTCTGCCTCTCCTCCCAAAGGTACTCCTGAAGGTCAGACAGGACAAGCCAAACATGAATTTAATAGCTCCAGATTGGCCTCGACAGCACTGGTACCCATTACTGAGAAGTCTGGTGGAGCCTCCATGGCCTTTGCCTTGATTCCTCACCTGCTGTCTCAGGAGAACAGTCATTTACTCAATGTCAAACTTCATTCTCTACATCTGACAGCCTGGCATATTCTGTTTTAAACCCTGGAGGGTCTCAGCTTCCACAACAAGTTTTGAATGTTATTTTGGAGGCCAGAAGGCCTAGTACAAGGAAAGTTTACGCAGATAAATGGAGGAGATTTTTATTTTGGAGTACAGCAAAGGACTTTGATGTTTCTAAACCTAATTTAAGTGTTGCGCTTCAATACCTTACTGAGTTATTGGGCAAAGGTTTGTCCTTCTCCTCTATAAAGGTTCATGCTGCAGCAATTTCTGCTCACTATGACTGTGAACCACCATTATTTTCTCAGCCTTTGTTTAAGCAATTCCTTAGAGGGGCAAAGAATATAAGACCTCCACGTAGAGCTCCTACTCCTGCTTGGGATCTCAATTTTGTGTTGGAGAAACTCACTCTACAACCTTTTGAGCCTGCAGCATCTGCAGAGTTGAAATATTTATCATGGAAGACTGCTTTTTTGTTGGCCATTACCTCTGCGAGAAGGGTTTCTGAATTACAGGCCCTTATGGCAGTTGAGCCTTTCTTAATTTTCCACAAAGATAGGGTGTCTTTGCGTACTAACCCTTCTTTTATGCCTAAAGTGGTTTCTAGTGTGGCTTTAAACCAAACTATTCATTTGCCTACTTTTTATGCAAACCCCCAAAATAAAGGGGAAAGGATTTTGCACACTTTGGATATACACAGACAGTTGCGATATTATTTGAGCAGAACTAAAGGGTTCAGGCAGTCTCAGCAGTTGTTTGTTTCTTTTGCTTTGGGTTCTCAGGGCAAACCTGTTTCAAAACAAACTATTTCTAAGTGGATTGGTTTTGTATTGCTTTCTGTTATTCCCATCATGGTAAGGAGATTCCAGCTGGGATTAGGCCTCATTCCACTAGGGCTACTGCCACTTCTACAGCTTTTAAGGGGTGGCTACTAAAGATATTTTGGAAGCAGCTACTTGGAGTTCAGTGCATACTTTCTCTAAGCATTACCACCTTCCACTTTACTCTAAATCTAGGGCTGGATTTGCCACTGCTATTTTACAGGGCATTTTGGCAGCTCCTAATGCTTTATAGTTTTGCCATCCTCCCTTTCCTCTGCTTTGGGATTCTACCCATATGTAAGGACTGCAGCAATGTGAGATGAAGAACATAGTACAGTTTTGTACCTACCATAAATGTAGATGTTCGAAGATCCACATTGCTGCACTCCAATTTACCCTCCCTCCTTCCCCTCTGTTGTTGAAGGTGGTGGTGTGGTTTGTGTTGTACATATTGTAAATATGGTTAGTACACGGGTGGTTGGTTAGTTTTTGCTGGTTTTTGGCTTTGGCCTTTCTTGTTAGGGCCTTCTGACATCTGGGGCAAGAAAAGACTGAGGAAATGACGTCGGTCATGCGCTTTTGTACCCTGACGTCCTGATGTCAGTTTTAAGCGCCTTGACCGACATCAGCCTAATACTTTGGTATTTGGGCCGACCGAGGACAGCGGACTACCCATATGTAAGGACTGCAGCA
This sequence comes from Protopterus annectens, assembly GCF_019279795.1. NCBI lineage: Eukaryota > Metazoa > Chordata > Ceratodontiformes > Protopteridae > Protopterus > Protopterus annectens. The sequence continues at coordinate 627,044,315 of NC_056750.1, read as the reverse complement.
ATGTGGATCTTCGAACATCTACATTTATGGTAGGTACAAAACTGTACTTTTCTACAAACCCTTTCCAGATGTTCTGCCCAATTAGAAGGCTACAGCCCAAGAAATTTCCTGGCTATGTAAAAAGAGTCATGCAGTAGTTCTCACCAAACAAAAAAGGATCCAGAGTCTCCTCAGAATTCTTTTTAGTTTCGAAAAAGAACAAGGACCTCAGGCCCATATTGAATCTCAACAATCTAAACATATTTCTGAAGAAGACCAAGTTCCAGGCAATCACTGTGCAGTCCATTCTTCCAGCTTTGGGAAGGGGGACTAGATATAGTCTATATATATTCAGGATGCCTAATATCATGTGAAGATTGCTTGGCAGTCCAGAAGGAACCTTCACTTCTGTCTGGGAGACAGTCACTGCCAGCTCAGGCATCTGCCATTTGGAGTCTCCACAGCCCCCCAAGTGTTCACCAAAGTGTAGCAGTAGTGACAGCAGGGTGTACATGAGAACATCAAACGTGCATAATCCCAAACGGCAAAACAGCAAACTTACAACATCGAAGAGAAAAACATCAAGATGGGATAGAAAAGACCAAGAGGAGTGCAGGTGAGAAAAACTTGCTCCATACAGGGGGGGCAAGACACCCTGCACCCTCTAGACACCCTGCCACTTAAATATGCCACTTCGGAGATCGCAGTTCAGTCCACTATAGTGCGGAAAAGGAAGATTTCTGTTTCCCACACTGTAGCTCGATCTCGGAGTTGGTATATTTAAGTAGCATGGAGGGTGTAGGTGGTGCAGAGGAGCTTGCCCCCCTGTCTACACCCTTCATGTTGCATGTCACCTCTGGGGACTTCCATTGGAAGTGTTTCAATGTTCTGGTATTTCGATGCTGTCTGTTCGATGTTCTGTTCTTCGAGATTCTGCACATTTGATTATGTGATGTAAACCCATGACAGCACACCTTTGACTCCAGAGGTTCCAAGTGTTTTCATATTTACATCAGTGGCTGCTCACTGGAAGAACAAAAGAATCCTTAATTCAAGAAAGAGATTTGTTGTTTCAGTTTTGCCAGTCCTTGGGTATTTCCATAAATTACAAAAAGTCAGACTTGCAGCCAACTTAGTCATTTGATTTCAAAGGTTTTGACATTGCCTCCGTCAAGGCTGACTTGCGGACAAAAGACATTGACAATACTCTGAATCCACCAGTATCTCTAATTCTTCATGTCCTAGGCAATATGGCAGCTTCACTTATCTTGCTACATCAAGAAAGTTTTTTTTGAAAGTTCTGCAGTGGCTCCTTTTGGTACAGTAGTCTCTGTTAGCACATCCTCTTCATCATCCAGTCAGGCTGTTCCCTGTTTTGTCATCACATCTCTTAGATAGCTTCCCTGATTTTGCACGGATGTACATTTGTCCTTCCTTTTTCCATGGCCACAGTGACTGGATGCCTTCCCACTGGGGTGGGGGGATGGTTCATGGAGATTAGAACAGTCAGGAGGTCTGTCTTCACGTCAGTGTTCTGGAGGCGAGAAACTGTCCTCCTAGCATTCTGGGCACATTGGACTTCCTTCCCCAGGGTGTGATTTCTCTCCAGATAGATGGTGCTTCTGTGGTCTTGTACATCAATGAAAAGGAGGAGCATGTTCTTACGCACCGTGTTGAGAAGCCATGAATGTATGGCAATGGACAGTCCTTTCACAGTGCTTTCTTATAGCTATGTACATACCAGCTGAAACCAGTGCTCTTGCGGACAAGCTGAATTGCCGCATTCTCATGCTTCATGAGTGTCCCTCAACAACACAGTGGCAAAAGAAGTTTACAGCCTTTGGGGCCAGCCTTGCAGCAGCCTTTTTCATCTCCCATCAATTCGAAGTATGGCAACTATTTTGTCTTCATATGTCAACAGAGTTAGTCATCTGGGGATGTTGAGGTCCATACTCAGACGTCTGATCTCCTTTATACCTACCCATCTGAAAGGCACCGGTAATTCTCCTTTCCCCTTTCTGTCCCCAGTGAGTTGTTTTTCCCTTACCTACAGCTTCATCTTCTGCAACCTCCATGGGTCCTGTTTCCCCATCTGGATCTCCTGTCTCATCCGTCCAGCAAGTCACACCTGGACATCAATTCTCTCAGACTACCCACATGGTTTACCCAGTTCCAGTGTTAGCTAAGGACTCTCTGTTAGCTTCTGGAGTGGTACACATTTTACTAGAGACACAGAAACTTCACGCTCAGAAAATCTACAAGAGCAAATGGAAAAAGTTCGCCATATGTTTAGACGGTAATGGACTTGTGTTTTCTGCACCCCCCCCCACACACACACACACACACATTCTAGATGTCGTCTTCAGTCTTTCTTATTCTGATGCAAGCTTTTCTGCTATTAAAGTTCAGTTTGCAGCTATTTCCAGTTTTCATATGTGGTCACATGATTCACCCATAGCATCTCTGAAAGTTTCTATATTCTTCATAAGGGGGGCTTTCTTTTGAGACCTCCTTTCAAGAAGCCAACTCCTGCTTGGGAGATTACCTTGATGTTGCAAGCTATCCCTCAACTGTCCGCTGAGCTTGCTGCTTAGGTTGATTTGAAGTTTCTTTCTTGGGAAACTTTGTTTTTGGTGGCTATTACCTCAGCTAGAAGAATCTCAGAACTACAAGGCTTGTCCTGCAAATATCCTTATTTGTTATTCCACAAGGACTGAGTTTCTCTCCAACCTAATTCTACCTTTGTACCTAAGGTAGCCATGGAATTAGCCTTGAACCAAGTTATACATTTACCTGTCTTTTTCCCTAATTATTCTAATAAAGGGAATACACTTTGCTCACTTTAGGTGTGGCTCATCAGCTCAGGTACTGTTTACACTGCACAAAATCCCAACAGAAAGATGACCAATTGTTTGTATATTTTTCTAAAGCCAAATTAAGATTCATTGTCTCTAAAGTCACTCTGTCTAGATGGTTCTCAGATTGCATTTCCTTTTTCTATAATTCAAAAAGATTAATCCTTACAAATAAATCGAGAGCAAACTTCACTAGATCTGTTTCTATTTTTACTAGCTTTTTCAAACATTCGCCATTGGATAAAATCTCTGCTGCAGCAGCTTGGTCTACCATGCATACCTTTGTCAAACATTACAAACTCGATCTCATTTCCAAATCCAGAGCAGCTTTCAGTTCCACCATTCTCAAAAGTATCCTGCCAAGATGTCACCTAAAGTTCTTGGTAGGTGGGAACTCTGTCCCAGCTGTTAAGACAGAAGGGACAACAACATAGGATATGAACGTTATATATTTGCCATAAAGCCTAAGTCCTTATCCAACTCCATCCATTTTGACATACTGTTCTCCTTTCCCCCTTCCATATTGTCATAATATCTCTTGTTTTGTTTCTGGGGGAATTGTAATGAAACAAACGTGAAGCCGTCAATTGACTGTCTTTTGCCCACCAGTTCCTATCTTGGGACCTTTTCCTATAGGTATTTTCATCTGTTTTAGGGCAAACTCTATTTGAGGTGATCATGGTAGCACAGTGCATTATAGGAGAGAGGAGCTTGAGCACTGGAGAATCTCGGAAAAAATTGCCGGCTTGGTTCCACCTGGAGGCGGATAACCTAAGTGTCAAGACAAATGGAGAGGGACAGCAAGGGTTAACTAGATGGTAAATACTTTTCAGCAATGTCTGTAGTTGAGGGGGAGAGGTTCACAGTACAAGGCTGGTCATGCCACTGTCTGCTTGTGACGACAGCCTCAATATTTACTTTGTCAAATAGACAGATAACCAAGCAGTTTTCATTAGCATGATGGGTATTTTCCTACAAATTTACCTTTTTTCTTTATACTATTCTTTATTCCGTTCATGTAAACCTTTGATCTGATGTTATCATTTTCATTCATTCAACTGTTCGGATCTGACTCTTCTGCTTCTTCCAGCTCGTGGAACACTGAAACTGTCTAGCTGCTCCCTAACCCATAATACCTTAATTGTCTAACGTACCCACATCTCATTTGCTGCCTTAGCTTACGGATGTCGTCACTGTATTCTCTCGAGTATAGGAGCTTCTTTGTGAGTTAAAACTTTATTACTTGTATAACTATATAATCTTTAAAATATTTTAATTTCTTTAGTGCTGTCCTCCTTCACGTATATTTCTCTTTTCCCTTTTACTTAAAGTTATATCTCTTTATTTGCATATTTCTTGATTACCATGACTTGTATTCTCCTTTTATTGTACTTTAAAGTACCTCTTTATTACCATAATTGGTATTTTTTTCCTCTTATCCTTTAAAAAAAAAAAAAAACTTTCTCTTATTCATCGTATTTCTTTCTTAAGCAATCTCAGTGAAACCATCTGGATTTAAAGTGTACGGCCTGCAGCCATAAAATTCCATTATCTGACGCACATACTCTGTGCATCTACTGTTTAGGCCCAGTGCACCATGACTCTAAATGTGATGTTTGTAAGGCCTGCAATCCAAGATCCTTGCTTGATAGGAAAAACAAGTTAATTTTAAGAGGGCTGCTCCCCTCTAAACCTGTATCAACATCATCTGGGGCTCAAACCCCCAAACAATCTGACAAAAAGGGGAGTTCCCTTCATAATAAATCAAGAAAATATTCTCCGATCCAACTACTACTTCAGCTCCAGTATCCAAACCTCCATTTAAAGTACCTAAAGTGTCCAACCTCTTCAGGTCTGAAATCTCAACCAGAAAAATCCCCTCATTTTCAGTTGCCATCACTGGTTCTGGATTTTGTCTCCTCTTGGCTCCCTTCCCCTTTTGTGGAATGGTCATGAGACATCATTACTCCAGACCATCTTACAGTATCCCCTGTATGATTTTCCAGAAAATTGACTGAAGCCAGTGAGGACAGGATAATGAAGAGGATTTGGTCTCTCGACTGGCATGGAAGAAACCTGACACCATTAAACCTATTTCCAAGAAGGGTCTATGTCATGAAATTGACATCTTAAAATGTCGAGACTCGGTTCGAAACAAAAATGTCGAACTCCAACTTTCCTGAATGGCCAAATCACCGATTTCTTTGCAATCGGTTGGCCAAACACCAACGCCAGACAAAACAGACATATTTAAGTGGGGGGCTTCACCCCCCCCCCCCCACACACACACCCCTAATTAAATATTCTAACTCTGAGACCGCACTACAGTCAGGGAATGGGCAGGTGTAACAGAACGGCCAACCGATTTCTTTCCAACGGAAAGAAATCGGTGATTTGGCCATTCAGGAAAGTTATAGTTAGACTTTTTCATGTTGAACAAATGAAAGTCAACATTTTAATATGTCGATCTCATGATATAGACCCTCCAAGAGACCATCCAGGCTCCACCAAAGGACAGGGAATATTTGAGAAAGGGACTACCAGTTCATGCTATGGTCATAATGGCAGCCATGAAGAAGGAACTAACTGAGCAAAGTTCCACTGTCTACCCACCTAACAGGGAGTCGAGGGCACTGGACAGAGTTGGGAAGCATGCCTGTACTTCGGTGACCTTTGCCCCTTCGGTCACTGAATTACTTGGCACATTTCAGAAGACTCTAGGGGGATTTGATCATTTAACTTAGCAAATGCCTCACTGGGACCATGTCCTCTGAGGCAGAAAGCACTTTTGCCTTGCAGTTGGCAACCCTTGAATTCATTTCAAACTCTTCCATGAGACTCCTCTCCCACTCAGCTGAAGATACCTCACAGGTGTCAGGTTCAGGCATTTCCATCAGAAGACATGCCTGGATGTGCTTCAGTGACTTTGCAGAACCCTTCAAATCTTGTGCTCCTTTTGACAGAAGTTCTTTATTTGGCCCCAGAATTAAAGAAACACTCTTTAGGTGTAAGCAGGAAGGAAAAACCCTGTCTGCTGTGGGCGTACATATTTTGATGCCTCAAAAGAACTTTTCTAGGAACCAATGAAGTGGACAGAAAATGTGGTTAAAAAAATCCGGGTCTGTATTAAAAGCATGAAGGTGTACTTATCCGAATATGTAAACGCCGACACATATTCCACAAACCGCAAATACACCGAACGCCCTAATCCGAGAAATTCAAAAACTCGAACCGTCATAGTCATCCCATCCCACCACCCGCTACATACTACCTACCCAAACAAACTAAATAAACCACATACATACACTAACCAAAACCCTACTTCGAACCCTACACTAAATCTTGCATATACCACCATGTATGCACTTACCTTAACCTGCACCCTAACCCTAAGGTCCATAACTATCTCACACTTACCCTAAGAAGCTATACCCAAACAAACTAAATAATCCACACACATACACTTAACAAAACTCTACTTCTAACCCTACACTATATCTCACATACATTACCATCTATGCACTTACTTTAACCCGCACCCTAACCCTAAGGTCCGTAACTATTGCACACTTACCTTACGGAGCTATACCGCAGAAGGGCCAACCATGACGATTCGACATTTCTGATTTCACGCTTCAGGACGATTGGTGTCTTCACGGTTCGATGAAGACATGTCGGCATTTACGCATTTGGGTAAGTACACCTTTGTGCTTTTAATATAGACCCAAAAAATCCCAGAGTCCCTTTCATGATCCATGTAGAGCCAGTTCCCCCTGGGGCAGGGTGGAGAACTCTAATGTAAGTCATTGTTCTTGAGGCAGACGTGGGCCCCATAACCAGGGATCTGGAGATGCTTTCTCTGACAGATCCTTTCAGCGCTCCTAAAGATGGCCTGACTGTTCATCTCTGGAGGCAGTCGGGGGTCATTTATCCCTGCACCAGAGAGCTTGGCTAGAAATTAGAAAAGATTCATGGGTGCTATGGATAATACCTAGAGATGTTCTTCATTCCACATTGCTGCAGTCCTAACTATTGGGTAGTCCGCTGTCCAGTCGGCCCGAATACCAAAGTATATGGCTGACGTCGGTCAGGGCGCATTAGACTGACGTCAGTACGTCAGGGTACTAATGCGCATGACCGACGTCATATCCTCAGTCTTTTTTGCCGCATGGTCCGATGCAGAAGCAATTTTGCGAGTGCAGGTTGGCGTTCTGAAAGTTTCTGAAGTCAGAGTTTCAGACCGAATCAAAGTTGGCTAAGTACCCGTTGGGAATATTTTGGTTTTTCTTGCCTCAGTATTTAACGGATGTCAGAAAAGTGAATAACTGTATTTCTTGTGGGAAACAGATACCTCATAGGGATTACCATACTTTGTGTATACCTTGTTTAGGGCCTGAGCACGGCGTTGTTGGATGCAGCTCTTGTGCTAGATTTAACAAACGCACTATTAAGAGAAGGTTAGACTGCGCCAGGTTAGTTTTGGGAAGCGTTGTAATTATAAAATGCCGTCGGATGCTCCGGCCGCTTCGGGCAAAAGCGCAAGGACAAAGCAGCAAAGCCTAGAGTGGAAGAACCGACAGTCCCTGACGTCGGTTCTTTAGAAGACTCAGTGGAGCCGGAGGTTCTGCCAGGTGTTTCTTTGGAGTCTCAGGGAGAGACTTTATTGTTACAGGATGTATCCTCTCAGGAAGTAGGCCAGGCTGAGGGGCTTCTCAGGTGGCTGTTCTTCCCTCTCTTCCTAAGGTGGTTAGAGCCTCCCCTCTGTTTCCAAGGCTTCTTTGAGAGGCAGGCCAAGTGTAGCTTCAGTGGGGTTTCTCCTAGTGCTTCAGGGTCTTTGCCTAAGAAACATATGCTTAAAATGGCAGAGGATTTGATTACTATGATTAGAGGTTCTATGCCCCCTCCTGATAAGAGGCCTAGGGTGGAACCTGAGTTTGAGAGTTTTGAGCACTGTTCGAGGCTTCTGAGTCTTCGGCTGAAGACTTGCAGGAGTATCCTCCTTATTCTGATTCTGATGTGGATGATTCTACTCCTTCAGCTTCTCCTCCTGAGGATTTTTTATTTTCAGAGACCCTGCATTCCATGAGGGAGCATTTTAAATGGGAAGGTCAAGATTTCTCTGATTCCAGAAAGAGGCTTAGGGAATTCTTGTTTTACCCCAGCATAGGCCTTTAGCTATACCTCCTGTTCTGAATGTGGTGGAAGATGTTTTTGCAGAGGCTTCCCTGAATCCTGATTCTTTGCCTCCTGCCCCAGTTAAACCGGATAGGTACTATAGGGTGCCTGAAGCTCATAAGTATCTTTTTAAGAGTCCTAGGGCAGACCCGGAAACTGTCTCTCAGGGGCCTAAAGGGGTGAAGGCCTCTGTTGTTAAAAATCCTGTTCCTCCTGATAAAGAGGCAAGGGCTTTGGATAGATGGGGAAAGAAAGTGTATACTTCTTCCACTTTAGCCATGAGGGCGTTGAATTGTCAGTTTCACATGTTAAAATATCAGAATTACCTCCTTTCACAATTGAAATCTAAGGTGGATGCTCTGGCAGAAGGTATTGAGTGTAAAGAATTGCAGGATTTAGTTCATGTGTCTGAACAGGTGGGTAAACATTCCTTGCAGTGTGGTTTTGATGCTGTGCAGGCCTCCTCGAGGGTGGCTGCCACTGGTTCTATTCTTCGTAGGCATGCCTGGTTGAGAGATCAGAATTTAGCCGAGCATGTTAAAACAAGGATTTTGGATGCTCCTTTGCAGTCTGATGTGTTGTTTGGTTCGCCTGTGGAAGCAGTTTTAAAGAAAATGGAGGACAAGGCTAAGTCTATGCAAACTGTTAAGGATTTTTGCAGGTGCAGCCTCCGAAGTTTAGTAGAAATTGGCCTACTAAGGGATGGACTTATCCTGCTTATGATTCCCAGTCTAGGGGTAGGTCTAGACGTGGTAGGGGCAGAGCTCAAGGTTCTTTTAGGCCTAGGACAGGGAGTTCCCCTGCTCAGACTTCTGGTGAGGGCAGGGGTCAGTCCTTTCGTAAGCAGACCCAATGACCTGCCTTTTCAGCTGCCAGTACATTCTCGCCTGGCAGCACCTTTGGGAGGAAGGCTGTCTCTTTTCAAAGAAAATTGGGATTTAATTACCCAAGACAGATGGGTTCTGGATATCATTCACCACGGTTACAGATTTTATTTCCATACCTTGCCTCCTTTCAAAGGCATGCCAGACATTCCTCCTCTACAAAGAAAAGAGGCTCACAAGCAAATTTTTCTGTTGCTCCAAATAGGGGCCATTCAGCCAGTTCCTGTGCCAGAAAGGGGCCTAGGATTTTATTCTCGCCTGTTCCTAGTACCGAAGAAGGGGAACACGTGGAGACCAATTTTGGATTTATCTATCCTCAACACTTATCTGGACATTCCCAAGTTCAAAATGTTGGCGTTACAACAGCTTTTACCTCTGCTGGGCAAGGATCACTGGATGGTAACTTTAGATCTCAAGGAAGCTTACCTTCATGTGCCTATAAGACTAAGTTGCAGGAAGTATCTGCGTTTCGAGCTGGAAATTTTCATTATCAGTTCTCTGCATTGCCCTTTGGCTTATCCACTGCCCAGAGTATTCACAAAAGTTCTGGCTCAGTGATAGCTTACTTCAGGCTAAAAGGAATTCAAATCTATCCTTACTTGGACGACTGCCTGATTCTAGCTCAAGAAAAGGAAGACCTTCTACAGCATTTGGATTATGTCATAGCAGTGCTAAGATGCCTAGGGTATTCTGTGAGCGAAATAAAGTCCAGTCTAGTACCCTCTCAAGACATGTGCTTTCTGGGTGTGAGACTGAATACAGCAGCCCAGATGGCCTTTTTAACCCCGGACAAACAAAAGAATCTTTCCAGTTACTTCCATCAACTATCTCTTCAGTCCGGGCTGACTGCAAGGACAGTCCTTCAAGCCTTAGGGTTCATGGCATCTTGTATTCTGGTGCTTCCCAATGCCAAACTGCATATGAGGAAGCTGCAATGGTATCTCAAAATGTATGGACACAGCACTGCCAGGATTTGGACACTGTCATTCAAATAATACCTTGCATTCAAAAGGAATTTTTGTGGTGGGCTCAGGAATGTCACCTAAACAAGGGACTCTCTGTGACCCGGCCAGAGGCGAGTCAGATACTAACGACAGATGCCTCAGACATTGCTTGGGAGCTCATCTAAATGGAAAGTGGATACAAGACAAGTGGCCTGCCAGACTACAGCATCTACATATCAACATGAAAGAGATGTTAGCAGTCCAGTTTGCATTAATGGCTTTCAAGGAGTTACTTCTTCCAGGGCAGGTGTTGATTCTAACAGACAACACAACTGTCATGTGGTACATCAACAAACAAGGGGGAACACATTCTTACCCATTGTGCAGGCAAGCAATGATTTTATGGGAGACTGCGCTCAGCTTGCAACTAACTCTTCAGGCAAGGTTTCTGCCGGGAGCACAGAACTCCTTAGCAGATGTGTTAAGCAGACAAATCATGGATCCCCACGAGTGGAAACTGGATCTTCATGTGTTTCAAAAATTGACAGTGTCATGGGGAACTCCAGACATAGATCTGTTCGCTTCTCCTCTAAACCACCAGTTGCCAAAGTTTTGCACAAAGAGGTTTCATCACACAGCTTGGAAAGTGGATGCTCTTTCTTTCAGTTGGAAAAATCTTCATGTGTATGCTTTTCCACCTCTGCCTCTTCTTCCAAAGGTGCTTCTAAAGGTCAGACAAGACAAGCCAAGGATGATTTTAATAGCTCCAGATTGGCCTCGGCAGCACTGGTACCCATTACTGAGGAGTCTGGTAAGGAAGCCTCCATGGCCTTTACCCTTGATTCCACACCTGTTGTCTCAGAGGGACGGTCACCTGCTCAATGTCAAGCTTCACTCTCTTCATCTAACAGCCTGGCATATTCTGTTTTGAAAGACAGCAGGTCTCAACTTCCTCAACAAGTTTTAAATGTGATTATGGAAGCCAGAAGACCTAGTACAAGGAAAGTGTACGCAGAAAAATGGAAGAGATTTTTATTTTGGAGTGCAGCAAACAATTTGGAGATTTCTGAGCCTAATTTGAGTGTGGCTCTTCAATATCTTACTGAGTTATTGGACAAAGGTTTGTCTTTCTCTTCCATTAAGATTCATGCTGCAGCAATTTCAGCTCACTATGATTGTGACCCACCATTGTTTTCGCATCCTTTGTTCAAGCAATTTCTTAGAGGGCAAAGAATATAAGACCCCACGTAGAGCTCCTACTCCTGCTTGGGATCTCAATTTTGTGTTGGAGAAACTTACTCTACAACCTTTTGAGCCTCGGCTACTGCTGAATTGAAATACTTGTCATGGAAGACTGCTTTTGTTGGCCATTACTTCTGCAAGAAGGGTTTCTGAGTTGCAGGCCCTTATGGCGGTAGAGCCTTTTTGATTTTTCATAAGGATAGGTATCTTTCACGTACTAATCCTTCCTTTATGCCTAAGGTGGTTTCTAGTGTGGCTTTAAACCAAACTATTCATTTGCCTACTTTTTATGCAGATCCTCAAAATAAAGGGGAAAAGATTTTGCACACTTTAGATGTACACAGGCAGTTGCGTTATTATTTGAGCAGGACTAAGGATTTTAGGCAGTCTCAGCAGTTGTTTGTTTCTTTTGCTTTGGGTTCAGGGCAAGCCTGTGTCAAAACAAACTATTTCTAGGTGGATTGGGTTTTGCATTGCATTTTGTTATTCCCATCATGGCAAGGAGATTCCAGTTGGGATTAGGCCTCATTCCACTAGGGCTACTGCCACTTCAACAGCATTTCTAAGGGGGGTGGCAACTAAGGATATTTTGGAGGCAGCTACTTGGAGTTCAGTGCATACTTTCTCTAAGCATTATCACCTTCCTCTCTACTCTAAGTCTAGGGCTGGTTTTGCCACAGCTATTTTGCAAGGCATGTTGTCAGTTCCTGCTTCCTTATAATTTGCCAGCCTCCCTTACCTCTGCTTTGGGATTATACCCAATAGTTAGGACTGCAGCAATGTGGAATGAAGAACATAGTACAGTTTTGTACCTACCATAAATGTAGATGTTCGAGGATCCACATTGCTGCAGTCCAATTTACCCTCCCTCCTTCCCCTCTGTGTTTAGGGGTGGTTGTGTAGGTGAGGTTATATTCTGGTAATTTTGTATATATTGTACATATTTTTGGTGCAGGTATATTTGGAGTTTTCGGTTTTGGCCTTATCTTTTCAGGGTCTTCTGACATCTGGGGCAAGAAAAGACTGAGGATATGACGTCGGTCATGCGCATTAGTACCCTGACGTACTGACGTCAGTCTAATGCGCCCTGACCGACGTCAGCCATATACTTTGGTATTCGGGCCGACTAGACAGCGGACTACCCAATAGTTAGGACTGCAGCAATGTGGATCCTCGAACATCTACATTTATGGTAGGTACAAAACTGTACTTTTGTATAATACCATTTTCCCATCCACTCCCACTAGTAGTAAACAAAATCCCAGATGTTCCACCCAATCAGAAGGAAGCAGCAGCACTAGAAATAAACAAGCCCCTAGAAAAAACTTCCCCCAGACTCAAAAGACTACGGAACTTAAGATTCTTTTTAGTGCCAAAGAAAACAAGGGACTAGAGACCAATTTTGAATCGCTGCAATCTGAATTAGTTAGTTCCGTATACAAAGGTTCCAGATGGTCATAGTTCAGTTCAGTCTGCCTTTTCTGCACAAGGACGACTGGATGTGCTCAGTAGATCTTCAGGGTGCATACTATCACACAAAAATGAACAGACGATCCAGAAGTTATCTACACTTCCAGCTGGGAGCCAGTCATTACCAATTCAAAGCTCTGCCCTTTGGACTTACCACAGCCTCCAGGGTGTTTACCAAGTGTGTGACAGTAGTAGCAGCTGACCTGAGACTACAGGGATTCTGGGTGTTTCCATGTTTAGATGACTGGCTCATAACACCTTCGATCAAGCATCATCTGATTCTAGCTTGAGATTATGTACTCCAGTTATGCTTCCACCTGGAGATTTCAGTCACAACAAATCTCATCTTGAAGCAACACAAATACTGGAATGTATTGGTACTTAGCTCAGTATGGTCACTCAAACAGCCTCTGCCAAGACGTCAAACTGTACAGTTCCAGGTCAGAAAGATTATTGAAAACTCTTGTCTTTCAGCTCGACTGATCCTTCAAGCTTTGTGATCCACGTCAACAGCAATCATTCTAGTGCCATTGGCAAAGTACCATATGAGGATTCTTCAGTAGACATTGGCAATTCAATGGTCCATTCTCTACCAACCTTTATCCAGTCATATCAAATTAACACAGGCTTGCAAATATGATCATCTATGGTGGATACACTCCAGTCAGATGCAATGTCTTCCCTTTGTTCTTCCTCAACCCAAGGACATAGTGACCACGGACACCTCCCAGATCTATGGGGGGGCACTTCTTGGGAAAGACGGTCCAAGGCACATCATCCTCCAAAGAGGCCAACATGAATGTCAATATCCTGGAAATGAGAGCTGTCCTGCAAACATTGCAGGCCTCCCAAGACATTCTCAACACCTGGACTATTGTGAACCAGACAGGCAATATGTCCGTGGTCTACTACATCAACAAAGGGGAACCAAATCTTATCCCCTGTGTTGAGAAGCTTTGAGTGTATGTCAATTGGTGATCTCATCCAATCGATTTCTGATAGCAACGCACATTCCAGGGAAATCCAACATGATTGCAGACAAGTTAAGAAGGTATATCCTAAAGCTTCATGAGTGGTCTCTTAAGATGAAGGATAAAGAAAGAATTTTCTGCTGATGGGGGACAACCATGCAGCAATCTCTTTGCATCTCTGTTTAATAAGTGCAGCAGGTTCTTTGCCCTTATCTCCCCACCAGGGGAGACACCAAGGGAAACTCTACTTCATGATTGGCCCCTGGTCTTCTTTATGCATATGCCATGTTACCTCTAATCTCCAAATATCTTCAGAAAGCATCTCGATTGAAGAACATAGTTTCCTCACTGCCCCTTACTGGCCTCTTCAAATTTGGTTTCTCTTTCTTTGGCCTATGTAATTCGCCTTCCGTGGATTCTGGATCCAACTGCAGACCTACTATCTCACCAGACAGACTTGACTCATCCAGGCATTCCAAGCCTAAAACTGACTGCATGGTTTTTCCACTTCCATTGATTGCTAGGCAGCCCAGGCACTTCTCCCTGTCCATCACATTTTCTTATCATAGCAATACAGAAGTAAATGGAAAATATTTGTCATTTAGGTGCAGCAAAAGGAATTTCCCTTTTCACCACCATTTCCTAAAATTCTTGAATGTTTAGCTACACTTTTCCATGAAGGTGCTAGTGGCCATTACCTCTGCTAGAAGAGTTTCAGAATTACAGGCCCTGTCATCCAAACCTCTTTATTTGATTTTTCATAAGGCTAATGTACCCTTAGGGACCAATCATTCCTTTCATCCTAAGGTGGTGTCAGAATCCAGTATTAAACTATCAGCCTTCAGTTTTCTTTCCAGATTTCTCAATTAAAGGAAATTATATGTTACACCTTTTGGACATACACAGACAACTATGGTTTTATCTACAAAGAACCAAATATTTTAAGGAAAGCAGAACAATCATTTGTCTCTTTTTCAGAATCAAAATTAGGCAAACCAGTTTCTAAAGTGACTTTACCCAAATGGTTGACTTGACTGTATTACCTTTGTTTACGAAAAATTGGGCTTGTCTTTACCAAAACGGCCAAAATGACATTCAGCCAGGTATATGGCAATTCTTCAGCCATTTTATCTAGATCTTCATTAAATGATATTTGTGCAGCCGCTACTTAGGCTAATCGTCATACTTTTATTGCACATTACAAATTCAATTTGGACTCTAAAGGAAGAGCAGCCTTTGGCTCAACGGTGCTCAGGAATATCCTTCCTTAGAGCCCTCCCGGGATTTAGGTAGCTGGGGACTCTGTCCTGTCAGTTGAGGAATGAATGAAAATGACAGCATTAGGTAAAAAAATTACAGTGGATATAAACAGTTTACACACCACTGTTAAAATGCCAGGTTTTTGTGATATATAAAAAATGAGACTACAAAAAATCATTTACAAATTTTACCCACCTTTAATGTGACCTATAACCTGTACAGTTCAATTGAAAAACAGACAAATCTGTTAGGGGGAAAAATATAAAAAATAAAAAAAAAAACTTACAATAAGCTGGTTGCATAAGTGTGCACACCCTTAAACTAATACTTTGTTGAAGCACCTTTGATTTAATGACAGCATTCAGTCTTCTTGGGTAGAAGTCTATCAGCATGGCACATCTTGACTTGGCAATATTTGCCCACTCTTCCTTGCAAAAGCGCTCCAAATCTGTCAGCTTGCAAGGGCATCTCTTGTGCACAGCCCTCTTCAGGTCACCCCACAGATTTTCTATTGGATTTAGGTCCAGGCTGTGGCTGGGCCATTCCAAAACTTTAATTTTCTTCTGGTGAAGCTATTCTTTTGTTGATTTAGATGTATGCTTGGGTTCATCGTCGTGTTGAAAGGTGAAATTCCTCTTCATCTTCAGTTTTCTAGCAAATGCCCGAAGGTTTTGGGCCAAAAGTGATTGGTGTTTGGAACTGTTCATAATTGTCTCCACCTTGACTAAAGCCCCAGTTCCAGCTGAAGAAAAGCAAACCCAAAACATGATACTGCCACCACCATGCTTCAGCATGGGGATGGTGTTCTTTTGATGATGCAAAGTGTTGTTTTTGCAACCAAACGTACCTTTTGAAATTGTGGTCAGACAGTTCAACCTTGGTTTCGTTAGACCATAACAAATTTTCCCACATGCATTTGGTTGACTTGATGTATTGTTTTGCAAATTTTAGCCAGGCCTGAATGTTTTTCTCTGTAGGAAAAAGGCTTCCAACCCTACACAATAGCCCAGGCATATGGAGAATACGGCAGATTGTTGTCACAAGTCATATGGAGAATACGGCAGATTGTTGTCACAAGACATATGGAGAATACGGCAGATTGTTGTCACATGTAGTACACAACAAGTACTTGTCAGAAATTCCTGCAGCTCCTTCAGTGTTGCACTAGGTCTCCTGGCAGCCTCCCTGACCAGTTTTTGTCATGTATTTTCATCAGTTTTGGAGGGACGTCTAGTTCTGTGCAACGTCACTGTTGTCCCATATTTTCTCCACTTTTTGATGATTTCACTGTGTTCCATGGTATATCCAATTTTTTGGAAATTTTTTTGTACCCTTCTCATGACTGATACCTTTCAATAATGAGATCACTTTGATGCTTTGTAAGCTGTCTGTGAACCATGGCTTTTGCTGTAGCAGGCAACTGAGTAAATGTCAGGAAAATCCTACTAGGACAGCTGAACTTTATTTGCTGTTAATCAGAGTCTCTTTAATTGATGACAAGTGTGTACCCAAGAAGACTGAATGCTGTGATTAAATCAAAAGGTGCTTCTACAAAGGGTGTGCACACTTATGCGACCAGCTTATTGTATTTTTTTTATTTTTTTTATATTTTTCCCCTTAACAGATTTGTTTTTTCAATTTAATTGTACAGGTTATAGGTCACATTAAAGGTGGGAAAAGTTTTTAAATGATTTATTGTGGTCTAATTTTTTTATATCACAAAAAACTGGCATTTTAACAGGGGTGTCTATACTTTTTGTATTCACTGTATGTACTCACCATAATGTCCCATCTGTATTGTTCATTTTCATTCTTCCTCAACTTCCTTCCATCCAATCCCCCTTTTATGACTTTTGGAAGGATCGAAAGACACTGGAGGAACTACTGTTCCTTTGAGTCCCAGATTCTGTTGTCTCATCTTTTTCTACTGCCTTGCAGGTATACGGGGTAGCAAACAAGATGTGAGGTATGTTAGATGACTAGGGCATTATGGGTAAGGGAGGCAATCAAGAGTTTGTGTTCCATGAGGTGGAAGAGGCAGTTGATTCGGATATATGAGGGTCAGATCTCAACCCAACAGTTGAGGAAGAATGAAAATGGACAACACAGATGGAACGTTATGGTGTGCACATAACTTTTTCAGTAGCTAGTATACATTAATTAAGCATGAATATGAAGTCCAAGGTTAACTAAAAAAAAAAAAAACTGACATTTTTTTAAATGAGAAATTGTCATTATCATTCTGAGTAATCCCTCCTGAGAACACAAGACCAGGAGTTAAGAAAAATGCTTGTTAATTTTATTGCAAGTAGCGTTCAGCAAGTTTGGGGAACATAGCTGTAGTTATTTATTTTATAAATGAATGATTGAAACATTGTAATCCTAGTGGTGATAATCTGCTGTTTTGCAACGTTCAACAGGTATGTTGATGAGTATTTTAACATTAAGACAAAGTCTAGTATTTCAAAGACTCGTTTAATAATACATATTCATTTTCATACTTTTCATAGCCTGACTTTTGTATCCCATCTCTTTCAGCAGATGCTGCTGCTTTCTTTCCTTCAATAAAGGTCTTGCAAATGTGCTCACCAGTAACATAAGCAGTGAGGTACCTTCAGGAGTTGCATGTTTTCTTATGTTTCACATTTTATGTCAGAGTTCTCACCTTTTTCACATTTGTTTGTTATACGAATGTGTTACAACACCATGGGTTCTGTGAACAAGTAGAAGAGCACTGAGGAATATGTTATATATGATTCAATAACAAAAAAATAGTGGTTGCACAGAAGTCATTTACATGCTGCCTAAATGTGCTTGTGGCACTTTTAATCTTACAGATGTTTCTTTTAGAAAGCTTTGCAAGTTTTGCTTTCACAATTCAGGAAGACAATGAAAATTATTTATTTTCTAGTATGGGTGTATACACACTTAGACAACTTTATTATTCACTCGTCAAAAACTAGGGATGCTTTGTAGAGCCAAAAACTTCCTCACCGATACAACTAAAAGTACACTTGCCATCTCCTCCCTACACTTCTTTATGACATCCTTCATGCATCACAAAAATCAAAACTTAAACAATGCTATAACAAAGTTGCTAAATTTGCAGCATATTGCCCTTTCTGAACCCACCAATGTGTAGCACTAAAAGGCTTAAATTGATTAGAACTATCCTATCAGGTGACATACACACAGCCTCTTACTACCTGTAAAATTATCCAGAATACATCTACTTGTCCAGCACTAGATAATAATCTGCACAGCTGTGTTCTTAGTCAGACGTTATGATGCAATGACCAAAAACTCCTGTCTGTCCACAAACCTATCAAATCTACTGGCCATTGTGTATACTTGTACCATGTTGCTAAGGCCTGGAACTCCTTACGTGTATCCCTCGGGTGAATACCTTCCCTCCCATCCTTCAAAACCTTTCTAAAAGACTTCCTAGCCAAAAGCTGGCAATGTTCTTGCTCAACATCAGGATAAACTGCATTTCTAAATTTGAACAAATACTTTTTAATATCTTATACCTCCTTACTCTCCCTTCTTCACTGACTTTCTTAACGTCTATCATTTTTTTCTCCCTCTGCTTTCTCTCAAGTATAACTTAACTTCTGTATAAACTAGATAAAAGTTCTCTAAATATTAAATTGTTGTCATATAACTTGTCTGTTCTTAACCAGTGTTTTTGTATTCTGTCTAATTTGGTTGTTTTTGTATTTGTAAAAGCTGCCAGCCTAGCTAGATTTTTTTAGAATTTTGTTAATAATTCTATGACATTGTAAATATTAATATGATCCACAGGCTTGTTTTTACAAATGTAAGAAAACTAAATTTAAGAAAACTGCGTTATATGCTAAACTTCAAAAATGTGACCACGGTGTACCCTGCTGGAAGAAAGTCGATGAGCAAAGAATTTTATAACTGTGTTTGATCTTAAGCTCGGAGACAGGATGTCTGGGCTAAGAGTTTCTTTCTATTGTTTTAAGACAAAGAAAATTATTAGGTTTCACATGAAAAGTGTCTTTTAGTGCTGTGACTTCGGGCAGCTGTAGAAATGCTAAAATTTAAGTTCTCTGAGCCTGGGAAACCTCAGCAGGGGTGACAAGAATGATGTAATGCAAAGTGACTTGGCAGTACTGTGTATTATCAATTTAAGACTTTCTCAGAGAGAAAGATTGAGCATTTTGTATTTTGTTCTGGAGCTGACAACAACTCACCAGCACTTTGCTTTGCTCTGACCTAGATCTTAGCATTTCTCTTAGGGATAGATAGAACTAGCCAAATTAGTCCAGTTGTTTTCTATATTTATGTCAAACTAGCCTACAATGTTGTTTTAAAGTATTTCCTGTAATTTCTGTACTATCTAATGTCATTGTTTTAAATTGATGAGTATTGTCTTAAGTATTTATTCTTTATTATTAAATATTATTAAACCTTTTAACCATGGCTGTTTTGTGTAGAGATAATGTAAGCTCTTAGGGTACTTATCTTGTACTTGGTGATACTGTACTAGGCCACTCTAGAATAGCCTTAGCCCTGGGTCACACTTACTATTGTACAGTAATATTACACAGTGGTATTGGTCACACTTTGGAAGGGCCTTATAGTAGCTGATAAGTAGGGGTTCTGGTGGCAGTGGATTGCTACCTTATAGCCTGGAGAGAAGAGGGCATAGCCAGTGACCCTGTGCCAGCCATCCCCAGGAGTGTCTAAATGTAAATCAACTCTCAAAGTGTGTGTGTGTTTGTGTGTCAGCTACTTGGGCTTGGACACGAAGCACTAGTGGGACAAAGAGAGTGCTGGGAGGGCTTGACTTGGAACTCTGGCTTAAGGACTCCACTCTATAGCTGTACCAGTGGGGAGTCTTATTGAGGATCTGGAGAGAAAGGGAGAAACCAGCCCCAGACTGACTGTGATCTCTGTGTGCTCTTAAGGGAAATTGAACTTTATTGTGTGTGTACATGTTATCCTCCCAATGTGGATACCTCTCACTGGTGCTAGTGTTGAGAGGATTGAGGCTCCTTGATTACTGGGCCAGTGCACGGGTGTTACATTATTATTTTTAAAGATTGTAAATTTTTTGCTCTTAAAATGTTTGGTAATACTTTGAAGCTTTTCTCCCCAGGCTTCCTCTTAAAATGGGCTCCTACCCAGTTGGACTTTCCTGGTAATCCAATGTCAATCAATCAATCAGTCAATAAATAATTGATTTTTGCAGCAGAAATCTGCAGCTATCGTTATAATATAATAATGCTGACATTTTAATATTTTTTCCAGCGGATGTCACTACTAGATTTGATGAGGTGTTCTGGTTCGGTGATTTTAATTTTCGATTAAGTAAGGATCGTGACATTATTGATCAAATTTTGAAAGAAAATTTGGGCAGAGACATGTCCATTCTGCTGCAGTTTGACCAGCTAAGTAGAGAAATTCAGGAAGGTATGGTTTAATCCTTTACCCTTATTGAGCATACTTTTTTCTTTATCTTAGAAAATGTCAATTTGCATGTAATCCACTCTAATTTCAGTGCCCGATAATTTAGTTATTTCATGTAAGTGCATTCAGAGCCATAGCTGGGTTGTTTGGTGCTCAGTGTTGCTTCTCAGTCTGGTGCCCATCGCACTAGGTTGAGGAGTAAAAAATAGGTCCCTTCTCCAATCTGGTGCTCTTCCCGTCGCTGAGGAAGGTCCAGTCCTAACACCCTCAGCCCTCATGCTCTACATCAGAGTACAAAAAAAAAATTCCTTCTTTGTCTGGTGCTTCTGTCATCCATAAGAAGAAGCAAAAGGTCCTACCTAACATCCTCATGTTCTAATGTCCCGCATTCACTTTTATGTAATAAATGAAAATATTAAAGAAAAATGAAATGGATTTGCTACGGATTTGCTAGCCATGCCCCTAACACTTTGGACCCCCACCCCAGCTTACACGTCTGAGTGCATTTCCATGATTTTGTAGAATAACAGTCAGAATTGTAACTGTTACTGTGTACTTTTCACTGTGCAACGTGAAGCAGTGTGGCATTTAAAACAGCCTTTATCATTTTATTGGTTCTTTAACTATGGCAATATAGTAAAAGTCAACGTGGAGAGCAGAACAATTATGTATCTTACTGCCTTGGACTGACTCAGAGTTCCTTCTGTACTTCTTCCATAGTCTTGCTTTCCTTTATCCCTGTCCATATCTGCTCTGCTTTTCTTTTCTGGTGCCCTTCCCCCCTAATTCCTGTGTAAATACCAAGGAGAAGAACATACACACAACTTTTTTTTTGTTTTGTTTTGTTGCAGCTTAGTCCTTTTCATAAGAAATTATTACAAATCTAACAACTTTTTACCACCAGAATTGGGGACAAAGCCAACATTATTTTATTTATTTTATTTATTTATTTTGCATTTGTTGACCGGGAGTCTCTGACTGAGCTGAAGAGCCCTTTTTCAGCGGAGGCCCAGGGAGAAAAGCTCCAACATATTATACAATTTTCATTATAAATTAGCATTAAACAGCAATGTTACAAGGCATTAAGTAGCAATACAAGGTTGTATAGTGTTGATAATCAGTATAGCATAACCATTTCAAGATGTACAAAAAGAAATATGTCATTAAGATGACAAAAGTCTCAAATCAGAGGCACTTTTTAAATATTAATACTTTCTTTGAAAGTTGACATAATTCAAGGAGTTAAATCAGCATACATTTTCAGGGGTAAAAAGGTCAGTAGTAGCTTTAATGGTTGCTGTTTGTTCACTGCAATCCACCACCCTTTGCAAACAGCAATTTTAAGAGGGAAAGAGCAAAATTTTGAGTGAAAATCAGGAACACTTGAAAGGCATGTATTATTTTAAAAACAGATCTTTACAGATTTAGCCATAACATTAAATTTTTAAATATACTGCACTTCCCTAGCAGTTAATATCAAACATTCTTTTTATATGTTTAGATTTTTATTCCATTTTTGTCCTTCATGAATGTTGCCCATTGAAGCCTTCCTCGTGGTCAGCCTGTTCCACTGTGGCACTTGAGATGTGATCATCTTCACAAATTCATTTCTCTTAATGCACTGGGGCCTGGGGGTGGAGCAAGAGTTCATTTAGAGGACAGAGACATTATTCAGGAGGCAGCCATAAGGACATTTGTAGATATGCCTTAACCCTCACATCCCTACCACAGGTGTCAGGGATATCTGCAGTACCAGCCCTGAACATATGTGCTTTTGTGTATGCTTATCCCAGCGACAGCAAGAACGGTTTGTTTTTATGTCCCTTACATGACCCACTTTTCATTGGTGTTTCTCACCGAAATGCTCATCTTCTATTATGTGAAAGTGCAGATGTTATGTGATCCTATCTCGCCTACATTCTGACTGATGGGCTCGGAGCCGATCCCTCAGCTCCGACTCGGCACGCTTATGCTATAGAGCGAGGCCTCTAATTGGCTGAGCTATCTTTATCCCAGGATGCACCACCACTAATCTCCCAGATCTCGTTTGCCGCTTACAGAACTTGGACGTGGTCTCAACATTGGCTGGGCTAAGTACTATATTTATAGTCTCTTTTCCTGTCAGTAGTTAACTCATTTCAACCCAAAAGCTGTTTTAACGGCTATTTTTTGTGTACGAGTGTGTTCCTTGTTGTTTCATTGAGTTTAACTTAAAATTTCCTGTCAGAGAAGGTTCCGTTTAAGTTAGAGGGGCCTTCCCCTGTACTAACTACTTTAGTGGTTGTGTGTGGGTCAAGTACCCGTTTGAGTTAGAGGGTCTTGACCCTCCTTGTTTTTTTTCCCTTTCTCTTTCTGTGTGTAAAAAAAAAAAAAAAAAAAAAGGGTTTTTTCAGTTTAAAATATTCTGAGTTTCTGGCATACTTATTTGTACCTGTGTCTTAAAGTTTACTGTTGTGGTCTGTGTTTTTTCTTGTAGAACTATGTCTAAGGAACATAAACCCTCCGGGTTTAAAAAGTGCACGAGGTGTGGGTTCAAAATGTCCATAACGGACGACCACTCCTCGTGCGTCTATTGTCTTGGCACCAAACATCTCCAGGAATCATGCAGTGTATGCCATGCGTTTTCCTCCCGAGTCCTCCAGGAGAGGAAAAACAAATTAATCCTCAAAGGATTAATCAAGCCTTCTTTCGAGGAGGCTTTATCTTCCTCTCCGTCTCCTTCTAAGAAGAAATCCCGGCTCCGACCAGTCAGTCGGAACCAACGGCTAAAAAGCAAAGCAGACTTCTCCATCGGCTCCACGGACTTGGGCCGAGGTCGGAACGGTCTGCCTCGATGCCACCAGCCTCGACCCCTCTGGTTTCGGAGCTGAGGTCTGGGGCATCGAGAGGCGGGTCACCCTCATCGGCTCCACTGATATTGGAGCCGATAAGGGTCATCGGCTCAGACACTTCCCCCTCGGAGCCGAAGTCCTTATCGGCGCCGAGGGAAATTTCCTTGAAAGTTTCCTCGGAGCCGATAATTGTTGAGTCCTTTCGGAGCCGGTCCCCGAGCCCTTCGGAGCCGATGGAGAAATCGGTTCGGGCCCGATCGGTATCCTCGAGATCTTCCAGGATGTTTGATTTGGACATCGACAGGGTGCTCCTTTGACTCTTCCAGTCTCCGGTGTTCCAAAAGATGGTTTCGGCTCCAGCCCATTCGGCTTCAGAGCCGATGGTCCACTCCCTTACTGTACTTCCTCCTCCAACAGCTTCGGCACCGTTGGAGCAGGTGTTGGTGGAACCAGTGGAGGTGTTAGGGTCAGGCCCGACCCTTGCTCCGACTCCGGCTCCTGGGTCGGAGTTCAGTGCACGGACTTCTTCCTTCGGCCCTGGGGGGGGGGCTTCGGGATTGATACCTTCGGTCCCAAGTCTCCCTCTTGGTGCGTCGGCAGCGGGAGTACCGTCCACTGTCGTGGCCACGGAGGGGGGACCTTCCCAGGATTCTGGTGGTCCCGCCTTCAGGGCTATGAGGAGTGCTCTAGCCAAATCTTCTTTGGCTACCTCCACAGTTTCCCCAGCTCCTTCCCTACATTTGGAGACTGGGTCGTTGGCAGTTCCCCTGTCCGCAGACAGCGGAGCCCCTGGTCCTCAGGTTACCCCCGCTGGGGTTTCTCCCCCTCCTGGAGGTCCTTCTGAAGCCTCTTCGGAAGAACCTCCCAGGAAGAAAGCGATGCAAGAGGAAGCACATTGACTCCCCTGACGAGTCTTTGACATCTGACACCGATCTCGATGATGCAGAGGGGTCCCCCAAGTCGTCCTCGGATGATGTCTCCTTTGCAGACATCCTGGAAGCCCTAAAACAATGAGGCGGCTGGCAGTCCAAACCTCCCTCTGCTGATGAGTCGGTGTTCCTGAAGGCCTTCGGGGCTCAGCCCTCCGCCTCCTGGCTGTCTCCGCCCTTCGACGAGCTCTTGGATTTGATCTGTCGAAGGGCGTGGGAACACCCGGACTCTGTGGAACCGGTGCCCGCTCGTCCAAACAAATTTCCTTCGGCACCCCCAGATAGAGAGTTCCTTACAAAAGGTGTGGCTGTGGATGCTATGGTGGTGGCATCTGCTACACAGCAGGATGTAGCAGAGGCTTCTACGTCCGTCCATCCTCCTAATAAGGAGTCTAGGAGCATGGATCGGTATGGCAAGCGCACCCTAAGTTCAGCGGCCTTTACCCTGAGGTCTTTGAACTACCTGACGCACTTTACGAGATTCCAGAGGGATCTGATTAAGGAGCTATCCGATACCCTCTTAGGTAACCTGCCTGAGGAGCTGGCCCAGACGGTTGGATCTCAGCTGGCTACAATGTCATCCATTTCGAACTCGTCCATGAGGCTCATTTCATATGCGGCCGAAGGGGCGAGTAAGCGGCAGTACTGGCATTGCTCTCGGAGACAAGCCTGGCTCCGCCTGTGTCATTCGCGGAGGCCTTCAAGTCTTCATTTGCCGGCCCCTTTGATGGGTCCTCCCTGTTTGGGCCCAAGGTGAAAGACACACTTACCCGCTGTGAACAGGAGGGTAAGACTCTGACTGCCGTAGGGGCACGATTTTCCACTCCCTTTCGGCCTTATCCCAAGGCTAAAAAGAGGAGGGAAGATGTGGTTCCGGAGATCGCAGAAGTCTTACCCCTCTCAGCAGGAAGAGGCAGAGGAGGGGGAAATTCATCAGGAAGACGCCGTCCCAGAGGTGGCAGAGGCCCCCGCAACACTGGAGACCGCGAGTCCTTTCGTGGCTCTTCAGCTTTTCATAGTCCCTGAGGGATTGCCCGACTGTGCTGCTCCGGAGCCAGTCGGGGGTCGTTTTTCGAAGCACCTAAAGGCCTGGGAAAGGATCACTCAGGACCGATGGGTGCTTCGAATTATCGCCGAAGATTACTCCATCCCATTCTGTTGTCCCCCCCCTCAGTCCAAAAGAATCCCGGACCCGCCACCCAGTCAACGGGATACCGCAGCCATAGAAATTTCAAAACTGCTGCAAAAAGGAGCCATCCAACCGGTCCCCGCAGACCAGATAGGATTAGGGACTTACTCAAGATTCTTTTTGGTGCCAAAAAAGACCGGGGACTTGAGGCCCATTTTGGACCTAAGCAACCTAAACCGCTCAGTCAAGAAGTCCAAGTTCCGAATGGTCACTTTACAAACCATTCTCCCATTGTTGGAGAAAGGTGTTTGGATGTGCTCCATAGACCTCAAGGGCGCCATTACCATATCAAAATACATCAAACGTCCAGGAGACACTTGCGCTTCAGCCTAGGAGGCAGTCATTTTCAGTTCCGTGCGCTGCCCTTTGGTCTCACCACAGCCCCCAGGGGTTTCACCAAATGCTTGGCAGTAGTGACTGCTCACTTGAGGAGTCTAGGATTCCAGGTGTTTCCGTACCTAGACGACTGGCTTCTAACTGCCACCTCAAGCATCTACTTCTCGGAGCCTGCAAGCCACAACATCACTGGGCAATTCCCTCGGAATCACCTTCAATTGGCCAAAGTCTGTGTTACGGCCATCTCAAAGAATAAGATTCACAGGGGCAGAGATAGATTCAAACCAGATGCGGGTCTATCTACCTGCAGACAGAATTCAGATCATACAAAATCAGGTTCGAGCCTTACTCCCCAGGTCCAAAGTCCCAGCCAGAATGGTCATGCAGCTATTGGGATCGATGTCTGCCACAGTTCTGCTAGTTCCCTTGGCAAGGTTACACATGAGAATCCTCCAGTGGCTTCTTTCAACTCAGTGGTCCTTTCAGGAACTCCCTCTCAATCATCTAATATGGATCACAGAATCTTGCAGACGGGACCTTCGCTGGTGGCTAGTGTCCTCCAATTTGGATCAGGGACAACCCTTTGTTCTTCCTCCTCCGGCCACTTTGACCACGGACGCCTCCCAGGCGGGGTGGGGGGGGCATTCCCTGGGCAGGTCAGTCCAGGGCAAATGGCATCCGGAAGAGACCTCTCTCCACATCAACATCCTAGAAATGAGGGCAGTACTCATGTCCCTTCAAGCCCTTCACTATTACCTCCCTCAGGGCGTAATTGCTGTTCACTCAGACAACATGTCAGTTGTCTGGTACCTGAACAAACAGGGAGGGACCAGATCCTATCCTCTTTGCAGGAAGCGATGAGGGTCTGGGAATGGGCAGTCTCGACCAAGCGCTTCCTAGTGGCTACTCACATACCGGGCAAATCCAATGTCATAGCCGACAGGTTGAGCAGAACCATCCTCTCTCCTCACGAATGGTCTCTGAACATGACTATTACAAGACAGATTTTCAGAGAATGGGGAGTTCCGTGCTGCGACCTCTTGGCGACTCCTCTGAATCACGAAGTGCAAGATTTTTCTCCCTAACCCGACTCGGGGAAGAGCCCTATGGACGCTAGTCCATCCTTGGCCCACCGGCCTGCTTTATGCCTTCCCTCCAGTTCCTCTCCTACCCAGGGTAATTCAGAAGGCGTCTCTCTTAGGGAGCAAGATGATCTTAATTGCTCCTTACTGGCCTCGTCAAGTCTGGTTTCCTTATCTTGAACATGCTCTGGAAGGTCCATGGTTCCTGGACCAGGTCCCAGACCTACTGATTCATCAGTCGGGACTACTACACCAGTCCCTACACATTAAAATTGGCCTGGCTCCTCCTCTTCCGACCATAGTCAGGAGACATGCACTAGACCCAGATGTAGTGCACATATTGTCTTCAGCCCACAAGTCTACTCTGAAGAAACTGTATTCTAGCAAATGGAAAAGGTTTGCTATCTGGGCTCAACTCCGGGGCCTGGACCCCATTTCTACTCCGTGGCAGAAGTACTCAAGTTCCTGACCTCTCTTTTCAACCAAGGCTCTTCTGTCTCTACCATCAAAGTACAATTGGCAGCGATTTCTAATTTTCATGAATCCATAGACCCACCCTTAATGAGCAACAGGTTGTGTAAGACCTTCTTGAAAGGTGCTGCTCTATTAAGACCTCCGGTTTCTCATCCTGCACCTCCATGGGATCTCGATTTAGTATTACGTGCCTTGACTTCTTCCCCTTTGAACCGGCAGCTACCTGTGATTTAAAGTTTCTATCATGGAAGACAGCTTTTCTAGTGGCAATTACCTCAGCCAGAAGGGTTTCAGAACTTCAAGCTTTGTCAGTGAAACCCCCGTACTTGGTTTTCATACAGACAGGGTTTCCCACAGACCAAATCCTTCTTTTGTTCCTAAAGTCTGTTCTACTTTATGCTTGCAACAGCCATTAGAGCTCCCAGTTTTTTCCCAAAATACTCCAATAAAGCGGAATTTATTTTCCACACACTAGATGTCCACAGGCAGTTCGTTTTTATTTGGATAGGACCAAACAATCAAGGAAGACAGATCAGTTGTTTGTGTCCTTTGCAGAAAACAAATTAGACAGCGGTCACAAAGGTCACTATTGCCAAATGGATCAGGGACTGTATTACTCAAGCTTATATTTATTCTAACAAAGAGCTTTCCACCTCTGTCAAGGCTCATTCTACAAGGGCTATGGCTACTTCGGTAGCATTTCATTCTAAGCTTGCTATTAGTGACATTTGTGCTGCGGCTACATGGTCCTCCCCGCATACCTTCATTTCTCACTACAAATTAGATGTGGCATCTAGAGGACGAGCTTCATTTGGTTCCACAGTGCTCAGGAGTGTTTTCCAATGAGCCACCCGGGATTTAGGTGCTAGGGACGCTGTCCCATCAGTCAGAATGTAGGCGAGATAGGATCACATAACATCTTTTAGTTATGTACTCACCATAACTTCAGATGTTTGGGATCCATCTCGCCTACATTCCTAATAACCCACCCTCCTTCCCCCTTCCTTGGAGATCAGAGGATATCAGAAGGTCTGAATCCTGTTGTTTCATCTGAAACATCTAACAATGTTATATAATCAAGCTGTGCATGTGTGCATGAATGCGAACAAACAAGATCTGGGGGATTAGTGGTGGTGCATCCTGGGATAAAGATAGCTCAGCCAATTAGAGGCCTCGCTCTATAGCATAAGCGTGCCGAGTCGGAGCCGAGGGATCGGCTCCGAGCCCATCAGTCAGAATGTAGGCGAGATGGATCCCAAACATCTGAAGTTATGGTGAGTACATAACTAAAAGTTATCACCCTCTCCCCAGGTTTGAAAGATAGTATCTGCTGCACTCACTTACCCTAAAAGAGAGAAAGGAAAATATTTTTTTTGCTGTGTCCACTTTCTGGTTATTTATATAGCTTACTGTGTTACAAACTGGTGACTATAACTGTTGATGTTCTATTCATATGCTGCTGTATTCATAATACAAGGGAGTCCGCCCCTGGTTGACTCTCGTACTTCTGGCCATTTTAGAAAAGATAGATGCAACCGCTTGGGTGCATGTGACATCTCATGTCTCTCTCTGTGGACGTCATCCATAAACAGACATCATGTACAAAACAGACATCAGCACACACCCTCCACAGAACTTTTCTGCTGCCTGTGTGACTGCAGGCTTCGGTTGTCACTTCTTAGGAAAAGCGATCCCATGTGACTCGTTTATCTTATCCAATTTCAGATAAGTACCCCATAGAGGTTTTTGATTATCCTTTTGCTACTGCAGTTGGGACTCATGTCAGGTAGAAAGGGCAAGTGTAGATGTGGAAGGTAAATTCCACATAAAGATTCGCATGAGCTCTGCCCGTTTTGCTTAGGCCAGGAAAACGACCACACTGTTTGTTGTATTTGTCAGGCCTTTGTTCCCAAAACCGTCAGGAGTCGCTTAGCTGCCTTAAAACTTTATTTAGAGAACCAACATCTAAAGCATTTGGCTAAAGCAATGGATCCAATGTCGGGCCCCTTGGATGAACCGCCAGTCAAAATGGCTAAACAGTCTAGGCCCGAACCGACTTCTGTGCCCTCCCTTCCAGCCATACCTCTTGAGGTCGGTAAAGGCCCGGAGTCAGAGCAGAAAACCTCGGACATTCCTTTGGTGTGGGTACCCAGGTGGAAGCTGTTAAAGAAGCCAAGGGCATATCCCAGAGGGAATAGCAGACGTCTGTATCTGTCACCAAGGGGGAACCTAGGTCTTTCATATCCAAGGGTCTGCGTGGGGTCTCGCAAATTCTAGTTCACGAGGACATTAGCTCTGATATCATGGAGTGCCATCTGGCCCTCCCACTCTTCACCGGATCTCCCATACCTAGAACGGAGTCCCATAAAAAGAAGAAGCAAAAAAACAAACATCTTGCTCCTTCGCTGATGCCCATGGCATCCAGTTTCCTGACTGGCAGGCCTTTACCCAAGCCCTTTTGAATGCCTTCTTAGCCCTATGTCAGGTCCCTACTCCAGCCCAGGCCCCCACAGCATCTACCCCCAAAGGTAAACGTGCTCCGGATGTCTCAACCGAAGAAGAGGGATTCTTCAGGGGATGAATCTCTCACGTACACCTCACAAATTGCTTTCACTCTGGGGCACACTTCCCCTGAGGATGAATCCAGTGGCACTGATTCTCCAGCAGAAGATTTCACCTTCAGGGAAACCATTGCTCATATGAAAGAATTCTTCAAGTGGGATAGCAATCAGGTCACAGAAACCCAGAAGAGGTATTATGACCTCTTGCAAATGGAGTCTCCCAACCCATCTGCTGTACCTCCAGTTTACCCTGCCTTCTTGGATGCATTCCTGGCTGCCTCCAAAATCCCTGATTCACAACCACTGCCACCCAAATGCCCAGACAGGTTTTATAAAGTCCCTGAGAATGCTAAATTCCTGTATAAGGCACCCTTTGTAGACCATTCGGTCATTGCTGTGGCTACAGACAAAACTGCTAAACTACTCCCTTCGACCTCCCTCCTGCCCTCAGACAAGGAGAGCAGGTTAATGGAGCACCTAGGGAAAAAGGTCTACACTTCTGCTACCCCAGCAGTAAGAGCAATTAAATACCAAACCCACATGGCCAAATATTCCCTGACTCTGCTAGCTGATGTGACAGAACAACTAGGGGACCTCTCTGACTCCCCAGCCAAGGCAAAAATATGGGCTTTGTTGAATTCCTGCCCTCAGGCCACCAACACTCTATTAAGTACAGTTATGATGCAGTACAGGCCTCACCTAGGGCTGCTACTTCAGGGTCTGCCATTAGGAGATACTCCTGGCTTAGGTTGCAGCCTCTCCCTGATGACATTGTCTAAACTTTTGGACGTACCCCTAGACAATAAAGATTTATTTGGTTCAGTAGTTGCTGACCTTTTTAAGGCCCTTCAAGCGAAGGGCAAGGAGCTATAGATCTGAGGCCCACTTTTGTCTCTCCAATCCCACATTTCCAAAGCAACTACCATAGCAAAACCTCCTTTGTAAGAGGGCCTCCCAGACAATTGCCGGCAAAAAAGGACTCCAGGAAACAGACCTCAGCCAGGTCTGCTCCCTCTACTCCTGCTACCAAACAGCCCTTTCGGGGTAAGACTGGTAGCCTGTGACTGCCAGGCACTGGATCCAAACACCCCATTTTCTGTGCATCTCTCTCTCTCTCTCTCCCCCTCTCCCTACCAGCTTGGAATTGGATTACTCAGGACATTTGGGTCCTCTCTGTAATAGACAGGGATACTTCATGAACTGTGGAAACCAAACCTACTCCCAAAGGCATTCCTCAACCTCCTTGAGAACAACTGTCTTCCTTCCCCTCAGTTCTTCAGGTACTCCTAGAGCAAGGAACCATTCAAGAAGTCCCTCCACATGCAAGAGGAAAAGGATTTTACTCCAGCATGTTCCTAGCTCCCAGGAAAGAAGGTCCATAAAGACCAATCCTGGACTTGTCCCCACTTCAACACCTTCCTTCAAGTTCCCCTCCTTTTGGATGCTCACTGTTCCTACCCTTCTTCCCTTGATCCTACCCCAGGCCTTCTTAGTATCCTTGGATATAAAAGGCACCTACTTACACATTCCAGTCCATCCCCTCTTCAGGAAATTTTGCCACTTTTCAGTGGGTTCTGCACACTACCAGTTGTGTGCTTTGCCATTTGGTCTCTGTATGGTACCAAGAGTGTTTACAAAATGCCTGGCACCAGTCATAACCTTTGCCAGGACAAAGGGTATCCAACTTTTCCCCACCCTA